>NW_010112439.1:28557-48862 GCF_000699245.1 Pterocles gutturalis | reverse complement strand
AAGAGCGTGTTGCTGTGCTGGTGGAGCTAAAAGGGGGCAGCCAACAGCAATGGCTGTCTTGCTGCAGCAGCTCTGATTTCCTTGCAGAGGGTAAGTGCCAGAAGGGGCTGTTTCTCTGCCTTCACAGATGCTCCCTTGTCCTGGTTTGGGCTGGGACAGAGTTCACTCTCTTCCCGGCACCAGTGTGAGGCTGTTGGGGTTTGTGCTGAGGAGAAGCTGATCACACACTGATGGGCAGAGCTGCTGCCAGGACACTCAAGGACTTTCCAGCTTCTCTGCTGTGCCCGTGTCTGCAGGGGCAGGAGGAGCTGGGAGGGAGCACAGCCCCAGTGACCAGCCCAGGATTCGACCTCAGGGTTAGGACTGAGACCAAACTGGCCAATGGTCTGTTCCATCCCATGCACGGCATGGCCAGGATAGAGGTGAGGATCTGTCTGGAAGCTTTCTCTGTTTCCAGGTCAGATCTCCCCTGGTGGTCTCTTCCTCTGGGTTGTTTCCCTCTGGGTCAGCCCTCTCTCAAGGTCATCTCGGTCTCTTGGACACTCGGGCTCTTACCTCCATTCCTGGATTGTAGTTTTGGGTCCCTGCTCTGGGATCATTCGCTGGGAACAGGCTGAGCCCTGGTCATCAGGTGGTGAGCAGTTTGCTGTGTGTCACTCATTTGTATATTTGTATATATATGTATATCACTATTATTATTTTCAATATTATTGTAGTTATTAAATTGTTCTTATCTCAACCCATGAGTCTCTTTCCCCTTACCCCTTTAATTCTCTCCCCCATCCCTGGGAGTGGGGAGGGTGAGCGAGCGGTGGTTGTATTCTGGCTACCAGCCAGGGTCAAAACTACAACATCCCTTCAGCCCAGCTTGCTCTTTACTCCATTTCAGCAAGGGCCCAGCAAACACAGCTCCAGCGGCTGAAGTCCTTGTTCCCATGTTCTTCATAAACATTGTCATTAAATGGAGGGTAGAAAGTGTTTATTGAGGGCGGGGATAGTAGAGCACCTGGAAAGACGAGGGCACTCCCACTTAATTGGAAGTTGGACCCTGATTGCTACAGAGACTGAGCTGTGGGAGAGCACAAGACCTGAGTGGCTCTTTTGTGCCCGGACTGTTCACATCGGCTGGGGAGCAGTCTGGCAGCGTCGGATGTTCCAGTTGGGCATCCCACCTCTGCATTGGAGTCTCATCTTGTTACTCTTTAAGAGAAGGCTCTGAAAGATTTCCTTTGCGGGGTAATGAGACGATGCTGAAGTGTGGAGACGGGTGGGGGACAGGCCCCACTGGAGAAGCTGCCAGAGTGGGGCAAGGCCCACCCAGAGGGGCCAAGGCAGGGGGTGATGGTGGCTGCACGACCTCGCTCTGCAGCCCAAATGAGTTGTGTGAGGATAAAAATGCTGCTCAGGGTTTCTGCCTCCGCACAACCCGGTCTCTGCAGCAATCACTGTTCTTAAGAGCCCTGGGTGCCGGAGCAGAGTGTGTGAACAGACCAAACCTATTTCCCAAAAGGGGATGTCTGTGCAATTTTTGGGATTGCTTGCCATTGGTAAAGAAACAGGGTAACTGCCGCATGACTCGCAGGCAGGACGCTGCTCTGCTTGGGGAGCTGGTGCCAGACCCACCAGGGCTGTGTCCCTCCAGGATGCTGCTACCAACCAACGCAGCTCGGGTCCAAACATGCCTCCCCTTCCTACCCAATACATCTGTTCAGGCTGAATCACCACTTTGCTCTTGGGAAAAGCTCAAATATAAAACTGCAGGAGCTTACGGGTGTCTCCTACTGCCTAAATCTCCCGTAGAGGCAGGTGCTGCGTTACCTCCCTCCCCGCGCAGCCAGCGCCTGCTGGCCATCCCAGCCAGGCAGGACCACAGCAGCTTCGTCCCAGCCAGGGACACTGGAGAGGGGGGCTGCTCATCCTGTCTCTGGGGAGAAGGTGGGGCTGTGTGCACGTCCAGGCTGGCTGGCTGGATTTCTGCTATCGTTTGCCCAGTGCAGAATGTGCTATAAAGAAAACAGCTTTATTGCCCTCATGCTGCCTTTCTTCCTTGGGCATCCAGCCCTAGCTCCAGACTGCTCTCGGTGCTGAAGCAAGGAGTGTGTCTCCTCTGCCCAGTGCCCAGGCTCTGCTGGGAAAACGAGATTTGAGGGGCACCAGCTTCTTCCCAGCAACCCTTCTCTGCTAATAACTGCAGGGAAACCAAAGCAACACAGATAACCTGGCTTCGGCTGCTAAAAAACAGGCAGAGCAAAGAAGCAAAAAGCTGCGCTGGAGATCTGGGGGAGCCTTCCCCTCCTGCTTTGCTTTGCAGACAAACAGGGGCTGCCTTGGGTTCCCACTCTGCAAGGAACCTGCCCTGCCTGGGGTAGGCAGCCCCGGAAAGCAGCATAAGGGATCAGTTTTAGGGAGTTTTATTTGTTCTTTGCTTTCTCTGACCTCCAGTGCTGGCCCTGCAGTGAGATCTGTACCAGGCAGGCTCCAGGGGGTCGCGGCAGAGAAGCCACATCCACGGGAGATGCCTGGAGCCACCAGCCACGCAGCGCTGACACCTGAGATGATTTGTAACGTGACTTTAAATTGTGCCATTCACTTTGCTGACACCACCTTCCCTCGCTGCAGAGAAAAACCCTTCGCACCAGAGCAGCCTCATGCGCTGTCCCTGGGGTGTCCCCTGGTTCCCCTCCCATGGAGGGGCTCCAGCTCTTATCCTGCCCTTCTGCTTCAGACCAACTCATTGGCAAATGGCTTTAAAAAAATGTGTCCCTGTGTCTTGTCACCATGCAGATGGCTGTGAAACCGTGGGTCCTGCCCTGGCCTCACTGCTGCGGGATGGGACAGAGCACACGGAGGCCTCCTGGGGCCACCAAAACACACAGATTTCCAGGGGTGGGGGACACCAAAAAGCAGATTGAAAGCTCTGGTGCACCCCAAAAGGCACACAAGGCCCTTGAGGGCACTGGAAAAGAAACAGAGGGGCTCCAGGAGTACCCAAAACCACCCTGAGGGGCACTGTTGGAGCAGAAGGACAAATGGAGCAGCGCTGGTTTCCCTCTTGCCTCTCCAGCTAGCTAGGGAGCCTCAAAAGCAAACCAAGAGGTAGAGGGGAGCCAGAGGGATTTGAGGAGCCCTTGTGGCACCAAAAACTGTATGCAAGGATGGGGGGGGCATCATAAGAGAGCAGAAGCCTTGGGGGACACTGAAGGGCCACCAAAACCAAATTAATAGCATGTGTAAGAGACCTGGTTGCCTTTTTTTTTTTTTTTTTCCCCGTCAGAAGGAGTCCTGTATCTGTCCTTTTGCCTCCATGTGCTGGCATCCAGGTTTCAGATGAATTTCACGGTGCGTGAGCATCCCAGGAGAATTTCCTTCTTGTTCATGCTGCGGAAGAGAAACGCTCCTGTTTCCACTTGGATCTTACAACGGCTTGTCGGTGACAAAACATTCCCAAATCCTCTCATTTATCAAATGGCCAATCCTGTTAACAGCTTAAGAAACATAATTACCTGCAATCTCTTCTGCTATTCATTTTATGCCTACACTTCCCTCTCTCTGGCAGCTTACCAGCAGGCAAGTCAAGAGCTGAAGCATGGCTGCAGCCGCCGAGCGCTTCAGCAATACAATTTCCTCTAATCACCTGCACGACAATCGCAGGAGTTTTGCCTCCCTTTTGTAGCGGTGAGAAGCAGGTGAGTGAGGAAAGCGCACGGCCAAAAGCATCGGCTAACACGCCACCAGTCGTGTTTAGGTGTGATGGGTTTACCCTTGGCTGGGAGCTAACCCCACACAACCCTGTTCGCTCACCCTCCCCCCTCCCAAGAATGGGGGAGAGAATTAAAGGGGTAAAGGGAAAAGGAGACTCGTGGGTTGAGATAAGAACAGTTTAATAACTAAACTACAATAACATAGAAAATAATGCTATATACAAATATACAAATGAGTGATACACGGTGACACTGTCCCCCCACCCGATGACCAAGGCTCAGCCTGTTCCCTGATAACGATCCTGGAGCAGGGAGAGTCCCGAAACTGCACTCATGGAACGGAGATAACAGTCCGAGCGTCCCAGACCCAGAGCTGACTGGGGTGGGGGCAGGGGGGAAAGACCTTGGGAGAGGAACCACCTGGAGTGAGATGACCCAGAGCAAAAGAGATTGGGAACAAAAAGGGATGATCTTCCGGAGGGTCCTCACCTCTATACTGGGCATGACGTGTATATTATGGAATAGATTATTGGCCACTCTGGGTCTCAGTCCCGAACCTAAGATCAAATCGTGGGCTGGTAACTGGGGCTGTGCTCCCTCCCAGCTTCTCCTGTTTGCAGACAGCCAGAGAAGCTGAAAGACCTTGGCAGCTGCATAAACATCACTTTTTATCAGCTTTCTTCTGAGCACAAATCCTAAACACAGCCTCTTGCTAGCTAGTATGAAGAAAGTCAACTCTGTCTCAGCTGAACCCAGGACAGTAGGTTTCCAAGCGTGGCTACATTTTAAGTGCTGTTCCATCTGTACGGTGGATATCATTGATTAGGATCTGCTTTTAGGGCACAAGAAATCCCAGCCAGATTCACTTGCCTGGGAGATACATGTGCGCAGGTGGACTCGGAGAGAAGCAGCGAGAGAGGCTGGTGCAGGCTTGGGTGCTGGAAAGGGCTGGGAGAGCTTCATCAGCAAGAAATCAGGGCCTGAAACATCAGGGAACTGGTGACTAATGGGGAAACTGGGATCAGCTGGAGGTGGGGTGAGCTCCGATTATTGCATTGCTAAAACAGGCTGATTTTATCTTATTTCACAGTGCACCTGCAACTTGTGAGAGACTTCGCAGTGGCTCATTTGGGTCGGATCTCAGGGAGGATTTAGAAGAGCAATGTTTGCAGCTAGAGAGCTGCTGGCTTCCTAAATGGTGCTTATGGATGTGATGGCTTGATCTGAAAAGAAACCCCTAGGACCACCGTAGCTTCACCTACACCTTGGGGACTAGAAAATTCCCATGCTGCCTTTTGTGCATTAAAATGTTGTACTACCCTGATGTTATCATTGTGCCTTTCACTGGCCAAGACACGCTTCTGTCTACACTCTGTTTAGACTTGCCTTCAGTTCGTAAAGATTTGTCTTATGCCTACTCTACTCCTCTTTGCAACCATATCAGCTATTTTGGATCCTTAGTGTTTTGGATGAATGATACACATTTCTTCTGTCACTTTCATATGTTATTTTTAAGCAGATAGAATACATACACAGGGAAATTAAGAACTGCAAATGGATAAACTGTACCTAAAGAAAGTGAAAACTGCCCCAATAAAAAAAGAAGTAGGACAACTGTGCTTTTATACAAGAACTTTCTATTTCTTTTATGACATTTATTTCAAATCATGCAAACCCTTCAGAGCATCTGTAATGCCCAGTGGAATTCTCCAACCTAAATGTCTCATCGTCAGTGTAAGAAACAAAGATAATGTAATTTGAATGCTGGATGCAACAATGTAGGCTGCTCGTGAAGCTGATTCTCCCCGCTCCAAGTGGGAGCGAGGGCTCCAAACAGACTCACCAGAACAGACTGAGAAGCAGACGTCTCATTTGGGAGGAAATGGCCAATATCTCAGCTTTTTCCCCCCATTTGTTTCTTCCTGGAAAGAAAAACAAAACCGGCTGCATAAACTCACTGCTATTTCAAAGCAAATTTTAAAAACATTTCTGATTTGCAAATGGCATTTCAGCTTTTTCATGAGAATAAAATGCTACCCTGATGCTGTGTTTAAATATTTCATTCCAGCTCCCTGAACAAACTTAAAATCTTATTATAAGTCGTTTTGACATAAAAGTTTTGACATAAGCTCTGTGGTGCCCGTAGCTTAGACATCTCCAGCTTCAAGTGCAGCTGCAGGAACCCTTCCTGCTCCTGGCTGATCAAAGGCAAACCACACTGCCACCCGCGAGCCGCCGCTCGTCCCCGGCACCCAGCCCAGGAGAAAAAATGGATCCTGAACCTCCCGAGTGCTTCTTTCCTAGGGGCAACACCATCCATGAAAAATACATGTTGCTGTCGTAACCCTACTGTTGAAAAGGTTGAGCGAGTTTAGCAAACAAAAATACTCCGCTGTGGTTCAAATTGTGCTGAAATAAAACACCAGCCAGCGCTGGCTGCTCAATTAAACAGTTTGTCACGCAGCCTTTGGAGAGGGAAATGCTGCAAAAAGGATTTCAGGGAACGTACGTATTGCGTGGAGAAAAGGTTTCACGAGAGATTTTCCAAACCTCCCTGCGATTCCCGTGCACTGCCGTTCCCTGGCATCCAACATGTGCCTTGCCCTTGAATTTGGAGGAGGGCTTATGGCTGCGTGCAGCTGTGCTGTGACAACCACCAGGATGTACGTGGGGCTGCGGCGGGAATGGTTTAGTTAATTCCATGTGTAGTCCTGATGTGGGAGCAAGGAGCCATTGTTCCCTCTTAGAGGCTTGAGCACATCTTCTGGAGATGCTGGCTCTCCTCTTCCTCAGTGTGGGCATTTAACCCCAAAATACCCACTGCCACCCTGCTGATGGGAGGGGTGCTGGCACTCTGCTGTGGGAACTGGTCCGTCACACAAGCCATGGGTCCAACTTGGTCCAACCCAAGCTATTCTACGATTCTGTGATCACATCCTGCTGTTGCAACTGAAATGGTGATGTTGGCCCTGCACCCAGACTGCCAGGTTCTTGTGGTTAATCCCTTGCTCCTCATGGGTATGTGTTATACTGGTTTTGCTGGGGCCGAGGCCCGCGATGTCCCTGGGGTGGCAGCTCTCCCAGGGTCCCTGGTTTGGGACTCTGAGCATCTCGACTCCATCACCCGACTGTGTGAGCTGATGGATAGATCCTGTGGTGCATCTGCCCCCTGATCCACGGAGCAGGCGTAGGGCTGAGCCTGCAGACACCCAGGTCAGGGCTGTGGGTGTCCCAGAGCAGGACACCCTCTAGGAGAGGACAGGGTCACTTGCTGTCTCACTGTACGGCTCCACCCAGCCCCCAAACAGCCTTACAGTGGCTGATATAAGCACGAGGGTGTTTTGCATCTCCAGCGTTCTCGCTGAGTAGCTTTGATGGCTCTGGATGCGTGCGGCCCCATTCAGCACATGGGGAGGGTACAAGCAAGTAGAAGTCAGGGCTTATGTTTGCTACTGATAAATGTATTAGTCTCTAAAGCGGAATTTAAACTACAACCCTTTTTTCAGGCACCTCAGCACTCCGTTATTTTGCAGGCCTTGTAAGGGAATGTGATTTTGCCTTTTAACTGGAGTGTATCTTATGCTAAGCAGTGAGATTAAGCGTAGGGATCCAAAAGAAGTTGCTGAATGGCAGAATTGCCTTTATAAATAACATTAATAATTTATCGGATCCAGGGGTTTTTCGGGTAAATGAAATACCTGCCTCTGTATAAAGCCCACTGAATAGGAACACATCTCTGCTTTTATGAGGCTTGGATTAAAGAAGGGAAATGCTAAGGGGCTTATCTTCACTTCAATTTGCAGCCCTTCCGGCTAATGGCAAACTCATTTAAGAAGCTCCTGTGTTTGTGCCAACTCTGCCTTTATTCTCGGTGCCGGAGCTTGGCTGCATTTCTCAACGCAGCGCTGGAGAGAGCTGAGAGGAAGCATCTTGTTTTCTTGACCTCAGATTACCAGACAAAAGCTAGTGAGAATAATTTTCCTTGGAGTCCTCGCTATTATGAGTTGCTTGAAGCGTCTGTGCGGCAGCTGCAGAGAAGCCGGCGGTCCAGGGACCCCACGTGTGAAAGAGGACGGGGCTGGTGACCGAACAGGGATGAGTCGAAAGAGCATCTGTCATCTTTCTTCTGGGACGACTGCATCTTCCTGCACGGGCAGTCGTGAAATGGCAAAATTCATCCTCCACAAAGCCCATGAGCTGTCACTTCTCCACTCTTCTTTTATGCTGGTAAAAAATCAATTGCTTCAAAGTTCACTGAAGGTGAAGGCAACATTTGCTTTCCATTCAGAGTGAAGCGGGCCATCTTCAAGAGCAAACGCTCTCAAGAGGGAGAATAGCAAAAATCAGCAGAAAAATTCTCTGAATAATTTGGACTAGGAAAGGAAAAAGCAATTTGCTCCCCGTTATTCCACAGACAAAAGGATGAATAAAAAAATCATGAGCTATTTACCCTGCCTGGACTGTTTGCATGAGTTTTACACTATTCCAGTTTTGCTTCACCAACCCCCAAAGACCTTATCGCTGGACCCTCAAGGCACTTAAAGAAAGCATGGGGCTGGTTTGTTTTTTTTTTTTTTTTTTTTTTTTTTCCTTGCCGGATCAATTTTTGTTTTTTTGGTTTTTTTTTTCCCTTGCCGGATCAGCAGGGACCAAAAGCAAAGAAAACAAAAGGGGTCCTAAATCCGAACCACGCTGATGCTTGCATGTGCGTTGACCTGGATTGGAGACCCAGACTCTGGCCAGCCAACTCCACCAGCACAGAAATTTTGTCCCAAATAATATTACAAGCTCGGGTGCTTTGCATTCAGATAGTGAGGCTGTGGCAAAGGCACGGTGCATATTTACAATCTGCTTGAGAAAAATCTGATATGTGTCGTTAGCGATTCTGTTGTAAAGGCAGTTTATGTTGCCCACATCTGCTGCTTTCGGTGGCCCAGCCAGACGGCTGGCACCGACTGTGCTGCTGCAGTGAGGACTGGAAAAAGAAAAAAGAGGATGAAGACCTCCTAATCTTTACCAAAACCCACCAAAAAAGCCAGGAGATTTGTGGATTACGCTGTGTAATTACATTACCTGAAGAAGAAAGTTTACTGAAAATTTCCTGTTTTGTCTTGCCAGCGCTTTTCAGCCATTAGTAACACATAACTCCTCATTGTCTTTTCCCGAGGCACAGATGGGCTAATTTTCAGCTACCTGATAATTACACATTGTTTGAAACTGTATCAGAAGCTTCTTTTCCTGAATTTCTCTGGCAGCCGTTCTTACTGCTCACAAAGTCCCTTGATTTGGGCTTGCCAGGATCCCCATCCGTCACATCGCCCGTCCATCCAGTGGACTGGGAGCACAGCAGCAAAGCCTCCACACTCACACACAGGTTCTCAGGCAATTTGTACAGATGCCCCATCCCTGGAGGGGTTCAAGGCCAGGCTGGATGAGGCTTTGAGCAACCTGGGCTAGTGGGAGGTGTCCCTGCCCATGGCAGGGGGTGGGACTGGATGGGCTTTGAGGTCCTTTCCAACCCAAACCATTCTGTGATTCTATGATTTGCACCATTTCCAAACTGGGTGGAGTGACCAAAGCTCCACCAAAAGCATCTTCTCAGCCTGATGCCAGTATCTGGGGTTAATATCGGGTAATGCCACATCAAAATGTTTCTTCTTAAATACGCATGGGAATGCTGATGTTGTGGGGAAATTAAGGATAAATCAACAGGAGACGCTAGAAATCAGCATAGCAAAGGTTTAGTCTCAATTTTCCTTGGGTGAGGAGCTGTCCTTGGGTGAAGCTGTGAAATGCCAAATGGGAGAAGGGCGGCCCATGGGCTGTATGGAGAGGAGGGTTGGCAGCCCCTCCTCTGCAGCCACAGTGGAGGCTGGAGAAACCTCCTCCTCCCTTCATCTTTCCTCTTCAGGCGTGGTTCCTCTGCCGTTTGAGCTCTGATTGTTTTTCAGAGGGTGTTTTCTCAGCTTGGTCGAGGCTGTCCTGTGGGAAGATGCAAAAAGCCTCATTCATGTGTTTGCTGCTTTCCCATCATCAAGTAAGCTTGTTGCCTTATCAAAGAAGGGAATTAAATTGGGTTGACATGACTGGTTCTTGACAAACCCATGTTCTTTGATTTTATTCAGCATTTTACATCTTACAAGTTGCTCATTTAATACTTTCTTCCAGTCTCTTTCAGGGAATTGAGATTAAGATGATTATACAATTTTTTTTTAAAGTATCCTCTTTAACAAGAGGTGCTTCTCTCATCTCCAGGGACGCCTATGCCTTTATAAATTTTGAAGATAAGCACCAAGGGTTCAACCTTCTTGGGTACATTTCATCAGATCCTCTCATTTTGAATACATTTGGCATATCCAAACGGCTTTGAACTTCTTTCCTTATGCTGGCCTTCTCCGCAGTTCCCTTCAAAGCCTGTTTCGTTAAGTTTCATTCACAATTAACCTTTTTATAGAAACTGAAACAAGGGAGATGGGGCAAACTCCTGCTTCGAACACTCAGCCCGATCTTCCCCAGACACATACACCCCTGCACATCTTGCTGTTCTCATTTCACATCTGATTTGTTTGCACACCCTTGCTGGTTGCCTGCTACACCTTGTGCACGCAGACCCAGGTGCTCTCACGCTGTATACCTGTGTTATTCCTCTATTCTCCCCCCAGGCACGTGCCAGTTTCGGCTTTCCGTACAATTTCTTTACAGCTTCCAGACCCTGCTGCCGCCGTAATGCCATCTAATTATGCTTCTTATCTGCTTTTGCAGGGGAGCAGTTTGCTGTTGTGCACCATCTTTGGTCTCTTCTGGGAACTGCCAGTTCTCATACGTTTCCTTACTGCGTATTTTCATCCAAGAGAGCTTCTCTACCACTCCCCTGATCTCTGTCAGATGCTCATTATTTTGTGATTTCTCTTCTTCCGTCTTGCTGTGCTGGTGGGAAGAGACGCTCAGGTTATACATAGCTTCTCCTATTCCCAAATCTCTTGGGATGTAAGTTAAGGACTAGCCTGATAAGGCTGCAAAAGCTGAACAGGAGAATCACTGAAAGCTCCTGAAATCCTCCTGCCAGTGGTCCCAGTTGGAATGGACTGGTCGTCTGCTTGGAGAGGGTTTTGCTTGGGGAAAAAGATCCAGCGTTGGCCAGTTGGTCCATGTTGGACAGTATGTGCAAAGCAGGGCTCTGTGCAGGACCCCCCAGATCCCAGCGTCTCCTGGAGCCTTTTTGGTCCATGTTGGACAGTATGTGCAAAGCGGGGCTCTGTGCAGGACCCCCCAAATCCCAGCATCTCCTGGAGCCTTTTCTGATGTTCTCCATGCACATGGGGATGGGATAAAAACAAAAAACAGACAAAAAAACCCCCCAAAAAACCACACACAGCTTTCTGATGTTCTCCATGCACATGGGGATGGGATAAAAAAAACAAAAACAAAAAAACCCCCAAAAACCAACCCAAAAAACAACACACAGCTTTGCTCATGACTTGACTTTTCAGGCAACGTTTGTATCCTTGGCTCAAGAGGACCACAGTGTTATCCACCTCCGTAGCCCTATTTCTGGGCGTGTTTGGCTGGAGACTCCGTGCAGCAGCACCACTCGCATGCCTGGTGTTTGCCACGCCGGCTGGTTTCTCCTGTGGCCTCTTGGAGTCGAGTGCCACTGGAAACACGGCTCCTGCAGGCAGGAATTTCAGGTGTCCTTGGGGGCATTCCGCACTCAGATCCTAGAGTTTCCGAGTGCAATTTTGTTTCGGGTTTTACAAATGCTCTTCCGCTCGCTCTCCTGCCTCGAGTAATGAAGCAGGGAGATAAAAGACAGGGCCACGGAAGGTTGTTAAAAAATTGCTTGCAAATTAATGTGAGGACAAGGTGTATGAGTTAATATCGTATAAAGACCCTTGAAATTGGCATACATGCGTGCACCCTCCGAGCACTGACATTCGAAGGCAGAACTACACGGGTAAACCGAGCCCAAGGGGCTTGATTAACAGGAAATTTTCAGAATGCCAATTAGAGCAAAGTTTACCGAACAAATTGTTTGCACTTGTACCCTAGAACCATCATGAATTTTAATTCAGCGTGAATTTATGTGGCTGAAAACAATAATTAAAGATACATGAATGCCTCATGTTCAGGAGGTTCCTCCATGAGTACGCTGTAGTTCTGGGTGGGGAATGGGTGAAGAGCCTGTCTGGGCAGGGTCTGCTCTTGCTTGGGAGGACATGGGGTGCAGGAGGCTTTTCCCCACAGAGATATAAATGGTTTCCCAAGTACTGCATTAACCGATTTGTGCAGTGCTTAGTTTTTGATTTCTTGTTTCCTTTTTTTTTTTTTTTAAATTTTTTAAAAGATCTTCTTCATTTCTGTAATCTGACAAAGAATGATCCATGCGGTGTTTGCTCAATAAATGCTGGCTTGTGTTTTCCTGCCATACACATTTGGTGACTGCGAGATGTTAAATCGGCTCCTTGGGTCCCCAGAACCTTGCCCCGTGCTTGTCCTGCAGCCTGGGAAGGGACGCGAGGATCCTCTCTCCTTACCCCTGCACCTGGTCCCAGGTTTAGACGTGGGGTAAAGCCTTGCATGCCGCGGTGACGCAGGGAGCAGATTTGCTGGAGGAGAACGCAGTGCTACCACGCAGCATCAGTGACAAGTCACAATCGAGCGGCGTGATGTATATGTATGCCTTAATTTGAATTCTTCTCTCCCTCTCCTCGGGCGGGTAAATAAGTTACACATATTTTTAGAAGTTATTTTCTGCCACTGCACTTTTAAATGTCAAGCTCCTGGAGAGGAGTCTTCAAGATAGTTTAAGGTCAGCCAGGCTTCAAGGAAGAAATAGGCAGGTGAGGAAGAAAAGCTTCTGTCACGGTGCAGTCCAGCCTAAGCTGGGCTGTGGTCTAAATGACAGCCAAGAGTGAGCATCCGGTGCCCAGGCAGCACCCGCGGGCATTGCCCTCCTGTGCTGCAGCAATTGCCCTCGGCTATGGAATAACCAAAGACTCTGACAACAAGCCCAGTGGCTGAAAATGATCTGGCCTGTTAGTTCAGGAGCACTGATGAATAATGCATGCATCCAAAGGTCGGTTTACAAATGATTAATTAACCTTAGGAGAGGTTAACCTCATTGGCAACATCCCTTGTCCTAAACAGCTTCACCATGTCTGCACAGAACAGAGTATTTGAAACACAATTACTGGAGAAATAGTATCGAGGAATCACGGTGCGAGCACTGGACACTTGCGCCGCTGGCCGCAGAGATGGGCGAGCACCGGGCGCGGGGCTGCGGCCGCGTCTCTGGGCTTTGGCTGTGCCACACTGGGGTAAGACCGGCTCGAGCATCGCTTACCGGAGCCCGGTGCCTGCTCACGCTCTAGGGTATGGCTGGGAAGGTGCAGAAATTGCACCTTTGCTATGATGAACAGCTCAGGCGTTTGTTTTCCTGCTTTAATGTAAGAGCACGGCTCTCCTGCCAGAGAGAGCGGCTCCTGGAGCCTCCCGCTGCGACTAATGGCTGCTGCGCTCGGCGGGGATACCGCCTGGGCCAACAGGCCTTGAGTCCAAGGGCTTTTTGCATTTGTTATCAGCGATTTCTTATCTGCCTCTATTAATAAAGTGCTCCTAAAAAGCACTTCCACTGTCTGGAGTAATTCCTGGCTGCCTCCAGCGACTCTGCTAGAGCTTGCTCATCCTCACCAGGAACCTGCTGCTGGGGACCTGGGGTGGTCCCCTGCCCTGGGGAGAGCTCAACCCCTCTGCCCCCCGATTCAGGCTTCACAAGAGCTCCCAACAGGCAGGATCACTTATGATAATCATTTTTTAGTCTTAAAATCAATGGGTTTGCTTTATTTTGTCAGAGGCACGTTTGGCTGCAGGCTGGCCCCCGTCAGTACCTCTCCCAGGACAAATGTCAGTGCGTGGAAGCCTTGTCTACAGCAGAAGAAGGTCCCTGTTCCTCCAGCTCCTTCTTCCTCCTGCCCACTCCTTCCATTCCAAAACCAAGCAGAACACGGAGCTCACCAGGTTCTTTTTGTACCAAGAATTATTTTCCCCTCTCCCATGACAGAGCTCTTACACTGGATGCAGCTGAGTTGGTTTCCTACCTTTTTTTTATCCATAAAATGGCAAAAAGCAGCACGTGGTCACAAGCCAGCACCCCACGTCCTGAAATGCTTGAGTTTTCCAAAGTGATTCAGCTTGACTTCGGCATTTTTGAGAGAAGGAGGATTGCTCTCAGTTTTTTTTAGAATCTGGAGGGGAAAAACCAAAAATAAATATCCTGAGCAGTTGAGTTTTGCTTTGCCCACCAGGGCCAAACCCAAGAAGGGCCCAGAGGTGTCTGAAGTACAACTTTGGTGGGGTGTGATGCCCAAAATGGGGTTCAGTGACCCATCCACATATCTGCTGGCCTGGATGCCTCCAGGGGAGAATCTCCAGGTGCTGAGGGTCCACATGCTCATGGGTTCAACCCAGAAATTATGGGGGAGTCCATGCACAGCTTGGTGCCACCATTAAGCTGATGGACCACCAAGTTCTTCCCACCTGTCTGCTCATCTCCCACATCTCCTGGCTGCCACATCCTTGCAAAAATCACTCCATCCTGCTGGAAATGGGAGCAGCAGGGTGATGGAAACCATCCAAGCAACACCAGAGGAACAGCACCAGCCATATCTGCTCCGCCCGGTGCTTCTGCAGCTCAAGCATCCCCTGGGGCTACAGCTTTAATAGACATATTTATGCATTTTTATGAGGTTTTTTTAGAAACACAAAAATTATTTATAATGTTTTATATTACTTTTTTAATCCTTTATAATTAAAACAAAGCTTTTCCTCGCTTTACCCAATTTTAAAGCATTTCTTTTGTTCAGCTCTTGCAGAAAAACAGGGATGGAAGAAACTCCTAAAATCCCCAACCACTGGAAACAAAATTGGTATTTTTCCAAGTGAAGTACTGTAACAGGGTAAACATACATGTTTAATTTGAAAACGTTGATTCCAAATGGATTTTCCTTTAAAAAAAACTTCCCCCAAGCAAGTCAATATTTGTAATCAAATTGAAATTTCCTCTGGGAATTATTTATTTTCATGAGGTTTAATTTTTGCAAGAAAAAAATTCTACAACATAAGGTTTTAAGTGTCTTTAAACCAGCTTTAGGAATCTGGGGGGATGGGAAGGGGCTGGGAAATCCCACTCAGCCTGCAGCCCACTGGCCTTTGATGAGGGTGATCTGAAGCAAGAGTTTAAACAGACTCTTTCCTCTATGAAAAGAGCAAAGAGTGAGCAGAAAGGAGGGAGAGAAATTGGAAAGGAGGAGGCTTCCAACACCAATTCCTCCTCTCCTCCGTTACATTTCTTGAAAACACAGCAACACAGCATGGGATTCACCTCTGGCATGTTGTACATCAAAGTGAGATATCTGAGGTGGCTATTTTTGGCTTCCTCCAGAGCCAGGGGGGACACATAGCACTTTGCCATGGTGTGTAGCTCACCTACCTTTATCTGACATCCACTGCAGGACGGGATGAGTTGTGCCATTGACTTCATCTGCCTCGAAGAGATGAGGAGCTGACGGTGACAGGTCTGTGTCCACCATGGCCTGATGAACCCCGTCTGCGACGCCTGACCTGCTGTTGATTTACTGATGGAGCGGGAGCGTGCCTGGGGGTACTGCAGCCCCTCCGTGGGTGACACAACACGGCTCCCGAGAAGGAACAGGCACCTCAAACTGCTGTTAGTGCATTAACAGGGCTCCCAGCCAGCCTTAAAGGAGGGGACACATGGGTCTTCCAGCACCTATAAGGAAGCCCTTCAGAGAAAATTGCCATGGCTCAACCTAAGGATGATTTTCTTGTGGAATTTGTGTCCATTTTGGAGCAACAGTTGGGGTTAATGATGTGCATAATTTACATTACTATGCCTTTTATCTTTGTATTATGATAAATTACCTACCTTTGTGTTTCTTTTTATTACAATGCACTGGGAACACAATATAGTAGCAGGAAAACAACAATATAGCGGTGCACTGTCAGTCACAAGCACAGAACCAGCAGACCCGTGCTACAAACGTTCTCAGACGCACAGCGCCATGTCAGATTATTAGCTCCAAGGCAACTGCCAACATGCAGTTTTGTTGGAAATGAAAACAAGGTAATTCAAGATTTGTTTTCTCTCGGAGAAAGTGCCAGGAGGCAGGAGCCAGCCCCCAGCATCTCCTGTAAAACACCCGCCACATGGTAACTTGCTGCTACTCAGCCCAAGCCCATGAATTGGGGATTTTTGTGCGACCTCTTCAAAAGGAGGAGAATTTTCCTCCCTGTCCCCATACCGTACCCTAAAGGGAGCGATGGAGATCAAGTGACTCTGATTTCACTCCACCCAGAGGGAGACAAGCTGCGGTGGCTCCAGGCACGACTCCTGGGGCATCTTGGGTGGCTCCTAATCACACATCCTCGAAGCCTCAGAAACATCCCCTGACTACTTTCCAACTCAAAGTATTAATTGCCTTCAGAATATTGCTGTCTTAGCCCCTTTTCTAACGGATGAGGGTGAACTGATCACCAAACAAAACTCCTTATTACCAGTTATCCACCATGCCCCGATTTTGTCACTCTGCCCAAACACAATCCATGCCTGGGCACTGATGCAGACACATACTGTGGCCAGAGAAGGGCCCCACTGGAAACGTTTGGGAACTGGAAGGAAAATTATTGGAATAATTGGAGTGATTAATTTAGAGCTGTTGAAGATCATTTAAAAATATGCCCTAAATGTGTTCAAAAAAGCCATGCTGATTAAAAAAAGCAACAAAAAAAAAAATACACCTTGATTAGATGAAAGGTGAAAGCAGCAATAAAACCCAATAAAACAACTTATACGGTAAATGGGATAAGAGCAAGCTGACAGCAACAATCATCGGTCAGAAAGCAAGAGATGCAGACAGCGCCTGACAACAACCCGTGTCGTGAAAGGAGCTTTAATGGAGATGGAGAGGCGGTTCCCAGTCCAGGTGTCTGGATTCACAGTGGCGGTGGCAGTCCTGCAAAGGGAGCAGGGCAGGGCTGCCCAGGGGCAGTCTGTGTCGGTAATTTTAAATACAGGTTTGCTATGATGTTTTGGACAATACCAAACTGTTTATGAAATATGCTTTCTTCCCCTCAGATGCTTTTTTATTTTTTTTAACTCTGAAAACCAAAGCTTGAAATGTAACTCATCAGAAGAAGATGCAAAAGCACTTCGGTTCTTAGCTTCTGATCAATCTTTTCTAGCTCTGCCATCACTCTTCAGGACACAGAAAGAAGATCTTGTAGCATTTTTGTGTCTTCCAGAAGATGGACATCAGTGGCAGGACCCAAAACTTGATGTGTTCAGCATGCTCAGGTGGGACTCAACTGCCCACAGGCGGTTTGGATCAAGTCTGGCACTTCCCGGGGCAGGAGATGCACGCTGCACATGTGCCAGCCCGTCGCAGGTGCTGGAAGCATCCACGCACTGATGCTGAGAACCCCTCTCCCTGATTCCTCCTCCAGGAGCTTCGGCCACCATATGCACACGGATCAGTTGGGTGTCACGGGAGGCAGTGGTAGGACAGATTGCTGCTGCGAGCCGAGAGATCTGCACACAAAGTGGGTTTTTCCTGCTCGGTTCAAATAGTTTTGCTCCATCTGGATCCAGGTTCTCCGGCCTGGAAGCCAGAGATGCTGGATAAGGAACAATGTCAGACCTTGGAGGTGAGGGCTCAGGATCTTCTCTTTGCCTGCCTTGGGACTGAGCAGTGGTAAAGATCCCCCCATACACCCGGAAAGCCTCTGGCCGCTGCTAGCATTGGCACGGAAACTAAGACGACATTTACTTGCAGGAGCAGATGCAAACACAGTGAACTGCCAGTTGGCCAAAATCAAATAAAATCTGACCTGTGATGAACTGGAGCCTCGATACCTTCAAACAGCCCTGCACTCAATATTGGCAATGTAATAGTTTACCTTTGAGACGCGAGGGCTGGAGGAGAAATGAAACCTGAAGCTCCTGGAGATGTTTCATTTACCATCGTTTCTATTACTCATCACAAGCCAGCAAAACCCTGCAAGGTCCCTGGGCTGGGCTCTGGGAGAGCCTGCCTGCACCTTTACCCCAAGGGAAAGCACTAAACCCAGGAGGTGGGTTGTATCACAGCACCTGAATCTCTTCAGTTACAGATAATGCAGAATGAGATGGTTTTTTTCAATCCTGCAATCCCCCCCCAGCCACTCGCTGGGTAACCACACCCCCATGCAGCCTCCTGGCCCCCAGAATAAGCCCCTTGCTTCCTTTAAAGGGGGGAAGATACCCCCAGGGAACAAGCCCTATGTTTGAAATAATGGGAACCCTTTGAGGAGGGAAAAAAAAAAAAGAAAAAAAAAGTCTGAGTTTGATTATAACCAGAGGAAAAAAACTGGAAGCTTATCTGCAATCCACAACCCCTCCCAGTCCAGTTAATACCCCAGACCATGGTCCTGTCCAGCAGCAGTGTCAATATCTCAACAACTCATTACCGTGTTACCTGGATTACTCCAAGCTTTTTGGAAACAGCCTGAAGCACAGGCAAATCTATTGAAAAAATTATTTCTTTTATTTCTCCACAGCTGTCTCTAACTTTAGTCCCTTTTCTGTTACATTTTGGCTACAGTAAATTCACCCTCTGCCTTTATTTTTTTTTCTCAGCAAGGCATTTCCTGTGTTTTTAAGATCTGTCCCTCTTACTGCCCTCAAGTGTCCTGGAGTCACCAAGGCAGAAGATGCAGCTGCAGCTCCTGAGTCTATAAACCTCTTTCTGCCTCCACCCCAGGACAAAAGAGGGTGCTGCCAGCAGTTACAGACAGGGAGCATCTCCCTGGCTACACCTGCACCCCAACCCCATGGTCTGTGGGGTGCTGTGGGTTACACTGGACTAAAGCTCCTTCTGCCAAGATCTGAGCCTCTGGGCACAGCTCGTCATGCCCTGAGGTTTGTCCAGAGCCCCTGCAGAAGCGGCAGTTCCCCATCCCCTTCTACAACCTGAGGTCTACCTCATTTGGGTACCAAAAAACCAGCGTGGTCACACAAACGGTGAGCACGCTTGGAGGCAATTTGGGCTGTATCACCCAATTTTCGTTTCCCAAAAGTTTGAAGGGGGGGGAACCAACAGTCTGCACCAATCAACGCTGCCATGCCCCTTACAAACCTTTCAATATCTGACTTTCCAAGGCATTTAGACACTTGTAACCTGCTGCTTAAGAGCAACGGGGACACTGCATGAGATTGGACGTGGCAGTGGCGCACGAGCAGCCATATGCTGTGCCAGGAGAGGTGCATACGGTGGTTAGCAGAGGGACAGACCCCAGGCAGATACTTCTGGGGCCACGGCTGAGGCTGCCAGGTATGTGGGTCCTGCTCCCACCGCTAACGACCACAGCTCAGCACAGCCCTTCCCATCCCCGAGGGCCAGCAATGCCCTTACTGCCTTTAGGAGAAGGAGGTGGAATTCATGCACAGCCCATCTTTTGTGCATGGGGTACCCCAAATTTTAGTCCAGCTGTAGGGAAGGACCAGTCTTCTCCTTGCTCTATTAAAAAAAAAAAAAAAAATCAGTTTGTGTCCTTGTAGCAGCAGCAGCACTGGGCAACTGTGGGCAGGGCACCTACCCCCAGCCACCCCCAAACTGCCACCATACCCCCAAAACATATAGCCAGGGCTTGGTGAAAATGCACATCCCTGCTGTGATTTGACCCCCCCAACTGCAGTAAAACCGTTTAATGGCCAAAAATAATTTTCTGCATCGTATGTCAGTCAGTAAAGTAGTCAAATTGCCAGGGTGTGGGATTGGTTTAGGATGTAGCAGCACAGTACTTTTTTTTTCCCCTGGCCACTAGGGTGGTTGGGGAAATCCTTCCTTCCCTTCACTGTTGCTTTGGCAGCACATGTCTGCAGGTCTGTGCTGTGAACTGCATCCCTGGCACAGCTGGAGTTAACGCTGACTTCTGAAAGCAGGAAGAGGGATTGTGTTCATATATATACACATATAAAAAAATATATATTTTTAAACCCAGGAAATTCTTGTGGCCTCCCTGGGGTTCAGCTCCCAGCTGCTGTGGTGGGTTGGGTGAGTTGCAGGATGCAGCACGAGGACAAGGGCTGGGAAAGCAGCAGCGCTGGAGCTCCCGGACAAGGGAAACACTCTCTGCAGCAGCACCCTGAGCACCAAGAGATTTACAGTGATGGGTCTGAGCATCCCTCGGGCTCCTTGTGTCCACATCCAGTCTGCGAGTAGCAGGAATAAAACCCCCTGAGCGTATCACAGCCCACCCTCCCGCAGGTGACAGCCACCAAGATGCTCAGTCTGGGGGTCTCACTCCAGGGACTCCTGCACGGGTCCAGCACTGTGCAGCCACATCAAGCCCTGCCCCGTCATGCCTGCTCGGCTATACAGTGGCCAGCATGCCAAGGGCTGCCATCAGAAAGTGAGTTGTAGTCCCCCCCTGTCCAGAGATCACAGAATCAATGAATGGTTTGGGTTGGGAGGGACCTTAAAGGCCATACAGTGCCACCCCCTGCCATGGGCAGGGATAAGACCCACCTGTTCAAGATACTCAAAGCC
>NW_010112439.1:0-28319 GCF_000699245.1 Pterocles gutturalis | reverse complement strand
AGCCTTCTCTTCTCCAGGCTGCACACCCCCAACTCTCTCAGCCTGTCCTCGCACGGGAACTGCTCCAGCCCTCGGACCATCTTTCTGGCCTCCTCTGGACTTGCTCCAACAGGTCCCCTTTGTCATGGGCATGCAAGAGCCTACGAAGGACTACACAGGCCCTTGCTGATGTTTCAGTGCTGGTTTTAGCTGAGGAGCTGAAGGGACCCATCCAGGAGCCACCTAACAGCACCACAGGAGACACAGAACAGGACCTGAAACTCCCCAAGATCTGGAGGGGTGTGTGTGCTGCACCACCCTCCTGCTTACTTTAGCGCCCCAGTCTCCCCAGTGAGCTGAGCATCTCTCCAGTGCCCAGGGAAGAGACAGGGCCGATGGCACCTCCACAAAACCCAGCATCACGCTCTCTGTGCCCAGCAGGAGGGCAGCAACACCGCAGGCTGGGGTGGAACGGCTCCTCCAGCTGCCTTTTGCCAACAAGTCCTGGCTCCTGCAGCCCTCTCAAATCCAGATGCCTGGAAAAACCTGTGAGATGACAGAGAGCTTTCTTATTCCTGCCGTAATTAGTCCCTTTGGAATTCAATTAACAAGCTCCCCGCTGCAGCTATCAAGCCGTCATCAGTTAGGCAAACAGCCGTACCCGCCAGGCCAGGTCTGTGTGAGCACAGTGTAAATATTTCAGCACATCCAAGGGGAGCTAATTCTTCCACACCCTTTGCAACTTACTTTCAAGAGGTGCCCCGCTGGTGGGAATTTAAGGGCTCTGCCGATGACCAGAAGCACCTGTGTCCCCTGCTCACCCCTCCCAGCTGCAGAGCATCTACCCTGCCCGAGCAGCACCAGGGAAAAGCGTCACTCCCAGTATGACCACAGCATCGCTGGGCTGACCCTGGGCTGGCAGGGCTGGTGCCGTGCAAGGTGTGAATTTGCTGTCAGCTCGGCCGTCCCTGTGTGCTGGCGTGGTGCTAGGCACGTAGGCGCACCTGTGTCCCCTGCTCACCCCTCCCAGCTGCAGAGCATCTACCCTGCCCGAGCAGCACCAGGGAAAAGCGTCACTCCCAGTATGACCACAGCATCGCTGGGCTGACCCTGGGCTGGCAGGGCTGGTGCCGTGCAAGGTGTGAATTTGCTGTCAGCTCGGCCGTCCCTGTGCGCTGGCGTGGTGCTAGGCACGTAGGCACGGAGTGTGATCCTTGCCTGTCGCCGGGGTGTGTGATCAGGCTGAGATAAGCACCGGTGATGGTGAATACCAGCTATTGCTGCAGGGGCTAGACAGCTTCTTGTTTTCATGGTTTTCTGGCTTTTTCTACAAGCTTGGCCAGGAGAAGCTGATGTTTTCTGAACTGTTCTCCTGGGATCCTGGGAGTGGGGAGATGAGACCTCAATTCAGCCCACCTGTTTTCAAATACCAGTGGAGCAGGGTTTGAAATAGGGCTTTAGCTTGGGGACGATTTCATGC
Organism: Pterocles gutturalis; assembly: GCF_000699245.1. Classification (NCBI taxonomy): domain Eukaryota; kingdom Metazoa; phylum Chordata; class Aves; order Pterocliformes; family Pteroclidae; genus Pterocles; species Pterocles gutturalis. The sequence goes on along the minus strand of NW_010112439.1, from coordinate 26,860 downwards.
ACATCTCCCTCCAGCAGCGAGTTTGGGGTCGGAGAAGTGGGATGTTTGATACCTGCAGGGACCCTGAACACAGCCTGCTAGCAAGGCACTGGGATGTGACACCCTGTGCTCCAGGTGACGAAGGAACAGGAGCTTGCACAAAGGTCCATGAACCTCCTCTACACCCCCAAATGCCCCTCTCTGCCTTCAGAGCTTTGTGCCTGCCATAGGTCACAAGGAGAAGCTGCAAAATTGACCAACAGTTCTTACAGATGCCAGAGATTATCCTGGGAGATCAATTTAACCAGTGCCTGTCCCAGCTGGGGCGCTCCTTGGGGACCAAGACCACCCAGCCAGTGTGATCTCAATGACTGTCCAGCCAGGCCTGCTTAAAGAGCAGTGGTCCCACATCACTGTTCTGTCCCCTCCAGCCACCGGGGATCCAACTGCCCTGCCCACGCGTGGGGTGAGCTGGGGGTGCAGCCGCAGTTCGAGTTTGGGGCTTCAGCCTGGGGTGCAGGTGATAAAATACACCCTCACCTGGCTCCAGTGTGGGAAAATGCATTCGCCTGCTAGGAAAGATATTTCAGATCAGCAAATTCTATTCAAAATGAAACCCATTATGGCAAAGAAAGAAAAAAAAAATCTCTAATGTTTGTACTGCATCAAAATGAATGATGTCACGTGTCTGGGCTGCCTTGGAAAGCACCGAATTGCCAAAAGATTGTGAATATCTTCAATATGAAGTGAGAGGCACCAGAAGGAGGATGCTAAAACCTAGAGAAACTTCCCAGCTAATGCTTCTGTTGATGCATTTTTCTTTGAGGAGCATCCTCTGCTTTGATTTAAAGGTGCCCTTGTAACACTGTGGACCCAATTGTGGTGCTGGTGGCCACTTGAGATTGCTGCGTGGACATTACCAAACTGTCCATGCTTTGGGCAGGCCTTCTGCTGGCCCAGCAGCGTGTGCCAAAACTTTGCCTTCAGCAGCTCTGCCCCTGCTCCGATCCCTCCATCCCTCACCCAGGATGAGCTCGCAGCTGGGTGCAGGCTCAGGCTCACCTTCAGCCTCGGTGCAGATGCAGCCAAGAGCCTGCTGGCTCCGTAGAACCCAAACTACCAAATCTGATGGGCAGCAGGAGAGGAGCACATGCTGTTCCCGGCTTAAAGCTCCCCGTGGTGCCCTCTCGCAGCGGTGGCTTTGGCCTGGGGGGATGTTTGATGTCCCTCCAGCTATTCCCACCGTTGGTGGGGTCACGAGCCAGGACACCGCTGTGCCAGGACCTGCTGAAATACCGGCCAGTTGGCAATGCCAACAGCCACGAGTTCAGCGGTATGGATGCCAGCAATCCCCAGCAGGTTTTAAATCCTTCCGTAGCAGCACAGGGGCCCTTCCAGGCCAATTCACTGCCCAATTAGGCTGAGATTAGACAAAGCTTAAATAACACGTGCTACTTGGGGTAGTTTGATTCCAACTAGTCACATTGGAAGCTGTCATGCGAAGGTCTGGGCTCGCTTGGGCAGAAACGAAGCAGCAGCAGCAAAATGCTCCTTCCCACTGAAATAACCATTCCGACAAAGTCCTGCCAGCAATTTATCATCCCCTTCCCATAGCAAAGCCTCCCCAGCCTGGCCAAATGAGAGAAGTGGTGTGCTAGGAGGAAGGACAAGCTCCAGGAAGGCTCGAGGGAGTTATTTCTTAAGGATGCTCTTTTGCAACCCTGATCACCTGGGTTTCGCTTTCATTTGCTCATGTTTCGCAGTAGAGGTGGAATGCATCATTTCCCTGCTTAAACATCAGTTCTCTTATATTGCTTCTGGATCTCTAGTAAAACCAGGGTCACAGTGACCCTGCAACTATTTTGCTGATATTCTGCTTGAGTTGTGGTGATTTTAACTGAGAGCAAAACCCTGAATGTCTAAGATAGCCATTAGTCTCACAAATCGTGGATCAAACCTTCCACATCACCTTTGACCTGCTGTGACCCAACAAACTAAAATTTCTCAAAACTTTTTCTGGAATAACAAGGACAATAAAGTTCTGCGTCACAGGCAAGCCCCAGGCTCGCAAGCTGCTTTTGGAAACACATTGTTTTCCTAACTTATAAAAAATACTGTATGTTTGATGCTAAGGGGAAAATAAAGGAGGATAGTTTATAGCTCAGACCCAGCCTAAGCGCATAGGGGGGCATGGAGGGAGGGGAGAAGCCTCAGGGGGACAGTGGCACACCCCAGCTGGTGTCACGGGGGTCGATGATGCACCACAGCCCCTTTTTTTCACTCTCCTCTTAATACCACAGCAACACCAGCTTTTTTCTGTCATTCTTTTAAAATATTTAGTGATTTTCTCTGCAAATTTAGAAACAAGTTGGCTAATCTTGCGGATGAAAACTAGTTTAAAAATTAATTGAGAGCTTTTAAAAATTAATAATTATTTCAGTTAATTAAGGTTGCAGCTTAACATTTTTTTAAACTGTTAACAGTTTGGTAGCTGCTATGCAGTCACTGTTGGAACAGAAATGTTGGAGACTGGGAGCTGGAAATATGTCATCTTCATTGTTTCACAGAGCAGGTTTTTGGGTCCTTCTGCATCGTCTGCATTATTATTGACAGCATTACTGCACCTATCAAAAAATGGATCTACAACATCATAATTTTGCTAGAATTTCTTTTGTTCCATATAATTTAAAATGCTATCTTGTTGTCCATAACACATTTGGATATGGATTTTTTTTTAATGGATACTTTTGCTTCTCATATTGATTGTTCTTTATATCATAGCAACTGATTTTTAATCATAACCATTATCTTCCTCCCTTTCCTGATTTGTTACTTATTATCTGTAGCTCGGCTCGCTCTTCTTGCTTCCTTTTTGTTGCCAGGATTTGTTGTGATCTTTTCTTTGTGATCATCATAAATACGCCTGTTAAGAAGGAATCGAAACAAAAGGCTTTTATTTCTCGGAGAATTTGAGAAATTTCTGCTTTCCAACGAATCAGTGGAGAGAACTATAAAAAAGTGCTGCGTCTGTGAGAACTGGCCAGCAGATTTTGCTCAAGGGCTTCTGCCTAGTTACTGCACCCGGGCGGGATGGTGAATCCCTGGGGCCTCTCTTGCAGATGCAGAGACCATCGGCAGGAGCTGCTGTGCACCCTGGCCTGGTCTCAGCACCAAAAAAATCACCTTATTTTCCTAGATCATGCTCTACAGGGGTTATAAATTAATAAATCTGAATATATGTTATCCTGCAGAGCTGGATGCAGAACAAGGTGACCCCGCATCTCCCTGCCCAGAGCATCCCATGCAGCAGAATGTGGCTGAAATATTGCGGGGTGTGCAGGAGAAGGTGGGGGGTAAGATTAGAGTGTGCATTTCTTAGTGTCCCACGGACCAGAAGGACACACCAGAAACTTTCCCCTGGTACTGTGTGAGCGTGGCTGCCACCGTCCGTATCTGTCCTGCTGTGCCGGCAGCCCACCTTTGCTATTGCTGGCTGCAGTATGCACCGAGGCTGCTCCCCGTGTTGGAGAGTTGCTCTCGTCTGCCATTCGATTTGTTTACATTGATTTTAGAATAATGGCTTCTCATGAAATAAATTTTGATGGAGAAAATAAATTATTTTCTCATTTGGGCGTAGGCAGGCAGGCGCTGCGCTGGGTGCGTGCTCCCCAGCCCTCTCGGCGTTGATTCCCCATTATGAGCACATCATCGGCGGGGCTCGGGCAGGGCAAGAATTTCCATTCAAATGCAAAGTATTCAAAACTTTATGTATTTCACTTTTCATGCAGAAAATCTGCCTATTTCTACTCAGCACAAGAGGAACTTTTGTGGGGTTGTTTAACCTTGAACAAATGATGGTTTAACCATTTTCAGGACAGTAGAATGAAAAATTACACCACCGCCGTTATGCACCACTGCTCCGTGGCCGATGGTTTAAACTTGAACGTGGCAGAACTGCAGTCCGTAAGCAAAATATGTAATTTTTTTTTCTAGTGCTGCAATGAAAATCTGCTTTGAGTCCTGCTTCATTTTAGAAATGTGCTTTGAAGCTGTGCCCTGTTGTTTTCTTTTTACTGCCTGTGTTTGATGACCTGCCAGCCTTCAGCTGGCACTGAGCACAACTCTGCAAAGGATCGGATGGGAAGCCACCGCGTGTCCCTCGTCCCAGAGCTGCCGCCTTCCTCCATGGGTGCAGAGCTACACCGGTGCTCATGTGCTTGAAGGACTGGAGCTTTCCTGGAGTATGAGACAAATTTTGAAAATAGTCTTCCTCAAAGGTTGTTCAAGAAATTAAACCATCATCAGCCAGGCTGGATGAGGCTTTGAGCAACCTGGGCTGGTGGGAGGTGTCCCTGCCCATGGCAGGGGGTGGAACTGGATGATCTTTAAGGTCCGTTCCAACCCAAACCAGTCTGTGATTCTATGATCCTGATTCTCTACTTACAACAATGGAAGGTAAGAACAATATATGATGGGGAATCCCCTTACAGAAGCATCTGGATGTCCCCTACAATACGGAAGATGTTATGTTTCAACCTGAAATCCCGTGTCCTGTATTAAAGGCAGACTCTAATTTTCCAGTCTGGAGCAGATATTCAGAAACATGTCCATGTAGCCCTCCCTCATCCTCCTCTGAACGCAAATTAGATCTTGGCCCAGGTCACCGTTTCGGGAGTTTCCTCATGGGTTCCTATGTGAAGCTTAAAAACCAGAAATAAAATTAAGAAAACCAAACTACCCCCCGGAGAGGTGTTGTAAGGCCAATAGGGCCCAAACCATCTCGCTGTGTCTCCAGCAGATGCTCTCCCTTGAGTTCTTATCCTGCAGCCCATCCAAACTTACAACAACACCTTGTGGGGCAGAAGCTTGGTTACTCAAAAATATGAAAAAAAGCATTTTCCTTTCGCCTGTTCCAAATGTCCTGATCTGTGGTTTGATACCCCCAGTTCTTGTCCTCTGGGGAACCGTGAATAATCTCTCCCGCGCCGCTCCTCACCGCACAGCCCATCACTCACTCCTTCCAGGATGAAGACTCTCAGTCTGTGTAATCTCTCCACCTGCAGAGCTGTTCCCCAACCCTAGTCTTTCCCATGTTCCTCTGCATTTTTTCTAGCTTCCTTTTATATATCTTTTTTTTTTTTTTCCCCTTTACTGGAGGGAAGAGATTTGCAAACAGTATTTAAGCAGCAGGTGAGTTATTGATCTGTGCAATGACAAATTGATCTCTTCTGTTTTGTTTAACATGTTTTCCCTAAAATTTTCCACAGTCAATTTACTTTTTAGGCTGTCACAGAGGCGATGTTTTCTACATCTACCCTACCCGTACAAGGGTATGCAAGGACCAAGTTATCTTTCCTATTATTTCCTTAAATAGCTCATTTAAGGCTTATGAATAGTTTGAGTACAAACGGACTGTTTTGCCCCTGCACGTGATTTTGCATGTCTTGCTACTGAATTTCACTCTTGTTTTATTGTCCAAACGTTTAGTATTGAGAGATCCTGCCTGAAAAGCTTTCCAACATTGACTGTGAATATTGAAATACTGTCAACAGCTTCATCCCCTGTTTTCCTTTCCTTCTCCAGGTCGTCTCCTGATCTGGAGATGATGCTCCACCACCCTGGGTGCATCTGCTGGCACCTTTCTTCCAGTACAAAATCTCACGATATGTTCTTAATTTGTATTTCATGTTGTTATGCAGTTATTAGACAGAGGAGGACTTTCTCTTACACACTACGGTTGTTTAACTTCTTTAAGAGCCTCCAATGAAGAAAATTTTTCAATACCGTTGTTGAATGCATCTCCTGCTCTGCAAGCTCACTGGCTGTCCAAGGGCTCATGGTGCAGGACTTCTCCTGCCAAGCCTGCACTGACTCTTCCCCACTATTTCCTATGTATTCTTGTGCCTACTGACATCTTTGTTATATTTTTTATGACTGTTTGCCCAGTGCAGAGATCAGCTGGGCAACCCCCTGGATTGCTGCTGGGGCCATTTTAAATATTATTGAATTTACTACCTTCAGCTCCTCTGGTATCATGGTTTCTTTAAACAGTCCCTTGCACACCCCAGCTAAACGGCTGCTTCATATGAGATGTCCTTCAGGCTCCAGGGCAAATGCCATCTGCTCCTTTTGATATTCTTAATTTCCCCAGTTTGCTCCCCAACCTCTTCCAACAATGGGTGATTTCGGGGTGGGTCCTCCATGGTGGGAAGGGACCACAGCAGCTGCTGAGGGATTTGAGAAAAGGAGTCTATTATTAGATTCTTACACCTTAGAAAGCTGCTCATCAAAAAAAGAGTTCATGTCCTTTGTCATAGTTTTACACTTAATTTGTCATCTCGCACACTTTTTTTTTAATTTTCCTCATTTGGACATGACTTCTACTTTTTGAAGGATACTATTTTACCTCTGACGAGCTCCTTTAGTCAGCTCTGTAATGAGAACAGCTAATTTTTTGCCCTTTTAAAGTCTCTTTTGATAATTGTATAGATTTGCTCTCATCATCTAATAGAAGCTCTTTAAACAATGTCTATGTCCCCTGGAAAAATTTTACCCTTTTGGCGGCTGCTTTTAATTTCTTTTTAACAAGCCTCTCCACTTTTATGTGGATAGCCTTTTTGAAATGAAGTCGCAATGAACTTTTTCATTTTTATTTTTAAATTCCTACAATGTTACCAAGTTGAAGTACATTTTGGGCACTTTTACAAAGTAAAATAATAATGTTTTAAATTAGCCCTGTGTCCTGCTCAGGATTAAATCTGTCATTGCTTCTCCTAGCTGTCCTGAGAAGGAGTTATCTTCTCTGTTGTCTCCAGACATCTATCCATTTCTGTCTGTGAGTATTTGAAGTCTGCCCAGTATCAGGCTGGTTTCCACCCCCTTGGTCCTTCCATCTTATGGCTAAGCGTCATCTGGTCGGGTGGGTGGTGGTGTAGCCTCAACCTTTTACATTGGTGTTGAATTTAAAGCCCCAAGGGGGTCTGTTACTTTCTAACATTAATTGTTCATTGTCTTATTCTGTGCTAATTAATATCCAGCCCACTCCTCTCCTTGCCCCACTGGTACACATGCTTTCCCTTCTGGTCTGATGTACCTGTCATGCCAATGTTCTGACAGTTTGGGGTCTGAACAATGACAGGGTGGAAGGGTAGGGAGACAGGAGGTGATGCAGGGTGCAGGAGGGCGGTGTTGGGGACAGATGTGGTTCCTGCTGCCAGCCCCACTGGTCTTGGCTGCCAGCTGTTGGAGTTTCACACAACAGCCGCTCGCTCACCCTCCTCCCTCCTGAGTATGGGGGAGAGAATTAGAGGGGAAAGGGGAAAAGAGACTTGTGTGTTGAGATAAGAACAATTTAACAACTAAATTACAATAAAATTGCAAATAATAATGATTATAATAATAGTAATATATACAAATATACAGCGACACTGCTCACCACCCGATGACTGAGGCTCTGCCCATTCCCAGCTAACGATCCCAGAGCAGGGAGAGTCCCAAAACTACAATCCAGGAATGGAGATAAGAGCCTGAGTGTCCAAGATTGAGACCTGACTGAGGGAGGGAGACAACTCTGGGATAGGGACCACCTGAAGAGAGCTGACCTGAAAAAAAGAGAGAGAACTTCCAGACAGAGCCTCACCTCTATCCTGGCCATGCCGTGCATGGGATGGAACAGACCATTGGCCAGTTTGGTCTCAATCCTAAACCTGAGGTCGAATCCTGGGCCAGTAACTGGGGCTGTGCTCCCTCCCAGCTCCTCCTGCCCCTGCAGACACGGGCACAGCAGAGAAGCTGGAAAGTCCTTGAGTGTCCTGGCAGCAGCTCTGCCCATCAGTGTGTGATCAGCTTCTCCTCTGCACAAAGCCCAACAGCCTCACACTGGTGCCGGGAAGAGAGTGAACTCTGTCCCAGCTGAAACCAGGACACCAGCAAACCCCCATGGTGAGATGAGCTGTTGGAAATGAAGCCAGGTGCATAGACAGGGATCCAGAGAGCAACTCCCACGGATGAGCCCTGCAGAGCTGCCTGCTGTAGACACCGTCCTGCACCCAGAGAGCAGCAGCAGGAGCAGAGGGAGTTTGGGATGACCAGGCACTGCCCCAGCCCCTCCTGAAACAGCACCTATGGGCCACCTACACGGTCTGAGGAGGTCTCACCTCTCTTGAGGATGTCCATTGCGTTGCCCAGAACTTGTGCAGGAGCCTGCGTGCTGCTCCCCTCCCGCCGTCCCTGGTGCTGCTGGCCAGCTGAGCAGTGCCACGTCCTCTTGGGTCCTCCTGGGTCACCCGAGAGCTGGGGCTGTGGCCAAACCCCACAGAGGAGAGAGGAATCCCAGCCTGTGGGTCTTTCTGGGAGCTGGCTCCAGGGGCTCATTCCACTGCATTCACTCGAGAGCCCAAGCCTCCCACCAGACTGACTTTGTATTTTTTTGTTTAAATAAGTGTTATTCCAGATACGTGAGACAACATTAAAAAGCAATTAAAAACCTCAGGTCGTGCCTGAGTTGGAAAAGTGATTTAAAATTGTCCAAACATGGTTTTGACATTTTCAATATTTAAAAGCAGAACCTCCCCCCAATTTCTCAGTTAATAAAATTTAAACCAAGGCTGCGGTTTTAAGGGTATATTTTAAAATAACCAAAATGCATCTTTTTAAGTGATGCTAAGTGTTTTTCAGGTTTATTTTTGGATTGCAACTTGCCATCATACTCTGTGACCAGAAATATTATCTGCAAAGGCTGCCGCAGCCCCTCGCATCCCACCTGCCGCGGAGGAGCCAGGAGCGTCTGAGGACAGGAGGGAGGCTTGTGAAAATCCTTCAAGTGCCTTTCCCTCTCCCGTGCTTTAGGCTGAAAGCAGGACTATTTCCAGGTCTCATAATTTCCTCTGAGCTTTTTATCACAGCTGAAAAAACCTGCCAGGAACATTCACTAAGGGAGGAAGCCCAGCAGCAGGAGCTGGGTACGCAGGCAGCAGGCGCTGCTCTGAGGACAGCCGGCAGGATCCGCTGCCTTCCCTGCCTCGTTCTGCCCGAAAACACGTGTAAAGCACGTCTGCTCTCTGTTGAGACAGTGGGGAGAGCCTTGTTCATGCCAAAAAATAAAATTGTCCCAGCAAGGTCTGAAGTAGATACTCTTAGCTTCAAACTGAAGAGCAGCGCTGGCAGCAGTGACTTTGCTCATACCGCAGGATCGGTGCAGGTGGCACCATGGGAAGCCAAGGGGTTGCATGGGCTCCTCTGTTTTTTTGTGTGTTTTCTACTTGTTTTGTGTGATCTCTTAGCAAACTGATAGCAAGCCATGCTGCCCCATTTCTAAAAAAAAAACCCCAAACCCCTGCAAATTCTCAACACCCCCTCTAAATAAATCCAGGCTCACATGAACCAGCAAGTTTTCCTCCGGGTGAGTGGGGGCAACATTTCCCAACCATTTCCATTTTCCCTTTTAAAATACACAGCCTGCTTATTTGTTCACAGCTGCCACAGTTTAATTTCTTCGCCGTTCATGCCTTAAGCATCTCTTCTCTTCCTCTGCATCCAGAGCCTTAAAAGCCGCAGAGCGCGGCTCCAGCTGGCTGGCATACCTGGTGGTTGCTGTGCAGTGACGTGCGTGTCTCGTTGTAGGGATACAGCCGCGTGTTTGCTGCTCTCTGTGCAATCTCCTCCTGGAGGCTTCGGAGGATTCTGTTTGGACTGCACAGGCTCAGACCCTGGGCTTTAGGGATAAGCCAGATTTTCTTCTGATTAAAGACTTCTGAAAGATTAAAGATACACAGCCAGGGCCCAAGTCAAAGCTGCAAAGCAAAGATCATTCTGCAACTTCTCAATTTGCAATTTGATTTTTTTTTTCAGTCAGTCCTCCTGCATATTTAAACACATAAACTGGAAGAGAGAATCATCTACCGCAGAGCACCCCAGTGCCCCTGCTTGAGGGCAGGATTGAAAACAGAGCCACAGTCCAGCCAGTCTCTATTCCTAGGGGTTTTCCTCCTGCCCCAGTGTTTTTGGCACAGCCAGTCCAGCTCTGCGAGATGAGTCTCCCACTCCCACCCAGCCCCAGGCTCCTGCTTCGGTCTGGCTTTGTTCTGATCTGCCTTGCTTTCTCTTCTCCCATTCACAGTACTTGTCTCCATCCCACACATACAAACCTCGTCCTTCACATCCTCTTCCTCAGCCTGGATGACAGCAAAGGTCCCTGTGTCTCCCCAGAAACAGATTTTTCCCCAAGCCCATGGGCCAAACAAACATGGTCTTCTCATGCCCGAGGTAGTTACAGAGCTGGGCTGGGCAAACAGGCCACGGGCAGGGAAGACATCTGCCGTCCCTGAAGCAACATGCATAGTGGAGGACCACAGAACAGTACCCATGGGAGCTGGGGACATCTCTCCAGTGCAGCCTCACAGATCCAGGGGTGTGAGCACCCTCCAGAGCACCCATCTGAACTAGACTGGGCAAACTCTGCCTCTTCTCCTCCTCCCTGTCTCACTTGTGCCCTCTGAGCATGGAACCATTTGGTAGCATCTCCCCAGAGTATGGCCTCTGTTGCCATCCCCAAAGAGGGTTCTCCAGGAAAAAGGATGTGCCCAGTAAAGCTTTTTGCAGTGTTATTTCTGCTTCTCTCACCGAACACATGCATGAAGCCACCTTGGCACCAAGCAGCAGATGTCCTGTCCTACTAGAGCCCTTGTGTGATCCTTATGTGGGATAGTCTAAGCATCCTTCTCTGCCTGCTTTGTGTCACTGTATGGTGTTGCCTCAATAGCCAGGAGTCATCTGAGCAACGTCAGCCTGTCCCAAGCCATAAAAGGATGAGCACAGAGCAGTCCAGATGGGCATCCGGCTCTGTCCCAGCAGGTGCTTTGGGACCTGGGTGTAGGGGAGGTACCCGTGGGAGTTCCTGGTGGTATTGTGTGGCCATGGATAGTCCTGCCCTGCCACCACCATGCTCGTCAGTTTGTCCCAAGGAGGGAGCAGGTGCTTATAGCCCTAAGAAAAACCTACCCCATTTCTTCTGCGTAGAGAGCATCCCCAAAAGGCTTTTAGAGCAAAAAGGGCTGGTTTTGTTTGACTATATATTAGGATACTTTCTTTTCTTCTGAAATGAAGATAGCTTGAAGCAACCAAGTCAAACAGAGTAGAAATGAAAAGAGTTACGAGTAGAAATAAAAAAAGGGTTATGAACAGCTTTCCCACCCGCCACGTCCTTGCCGGCTGGGCCTTCCTCCCAGACCCAGTTCCAGCTGACAATAATTCACAGAGCTGCAGCAGCCTCAGCATTAGCCCCGCTGGGCTGTTTGTCCTTCCATCACCCCCTGATCCCCTCCGGAGCCTTTGGGCATGGGCTGCAGACCCCCAGCTCCCTGCTGGGTTTTTCCTCGCTGCCTCCTCTTGCAGCCAGGAGGCTGGTCCAGATCCAGGCTGCCTTTTCCCAAGGGAAGGAGCAAGGTATGCTGGCTCCCTTCAGAGGCATCTGCCCGATTCCGACACTTTTGTTAGAGAAACCTGACACACACACATGCCGAGAGCGCATGCAGATCAAACAGATGCTGTCTGTCACAGAGCTTAAAGCCTAATTACAGAAGATTACAGAAACTATTTATAAATATTTATATCCATTTAAATATATTTATAAACGTATCAGGATTGGATAAAAGTGTATATTGTGATTTTAGCTTAAGACATAACCAAGTATCATTTATACAATGCTCATACAGTAATCATATATTTGTATGAAGCTTCTTTTTGACAAACACGGACAGCAGCTGTTAACAGTTGAATTGCTGTTAACACGAAGTAGGTTGGCACCAACGAGCTAAGGAGACCGGGTGGGAAGATGCGGAGAAGCCTGGAGGCAACAGAGCAAGTATATTACAGAGCAGAAAACTCTTCCCCTTCTTAGGGAGAAATCCTCCTGATTCACCAAGGAGGATACTGGCAATCTATAGCTAGGTTGTGAATCTTCTTCCGTGGTTAATCTGCTGATCTACCGTGGCAGCACACTGCCTGCCTTGCCCCATCGCTCAGCTGCATCATGCCTGCGGGCACCCGGGGCAGTGACCATCTCCCATGGCACAGGTCCTGGGTGCTGCTCATCTCACTTGGGTCCTCTACGTGTGCAGCACCACACAGCAAGTAAAACACCTAAATCACAGCTTTGTGTCACCCAGAGACTGGGCAACCTCACAACTCACTGCTTTTGCAGCTCGCTGGGGATGCTAAGGAGCAACACTCTTCCCTGGGCACCTCCTGGTAGGCGACAGAGTTGTGCTTTCCGCTGTACAGCAGCTCGATTCCTTCATCCAGCACTTGGGAAAGGCTCTAGCAAAGGCATTTGGAAAGTCACCTGTGATTTCTTCCTTTCTTTTAGTTTGGCTTTCTAAAAGAAACAACATTCTGTGGTCTGCCAGGCATTTAGAGCTGATGGGGCAGACAAAGGCACAGCTGAGAGGGGCAGAGGTCCCCAGATCTCAGCTCTAGGGGTTGTGCAAAAGTCAGGAAACACGGAAGGAGATAAACCTTTATTTCTGTTCTCATTGTAAACACAGCAGGGAAGATTCAAGCCCCGCCTGTGGCATTCAGCAGCAGCTCACTACTCAGGAGGACGTGGGCAGGGGTCCACCAGCCTGCATGGGGGGCTGGCCCTGGATGGATGTGGGTGTACTGGAGGGCACTGGGGGTAAGGGATGGAGGAGCAGGGAAAACACTGGGGTGGCAGTGGTGACAGACAAGGTAACCTTGGGAAGCACTGGAGGAAAGGCAGCTTGGAGCAAAAGCTGAGAGCAGCAGTGAGGAGCCCAGCAAGATGCTCACCACAGGAGCGGCTCCCTTGGCTAGAACTAGGCGGTCCCACAGCTTGTCCCCGTCCAGAGGACGGGTCCTGGGGATGGTGCCAGGCACTGAGCAACAGAGATGCTGCATGCCCATCCCTGCCCCTGGCCTCAACCGCAAGCACTCTGCCATGGTGTGGGTGAGCCAGCCCACCCCTGCATCCTTCCAAGCACTTTCCCCCTCCCCTGGAGAAGACAAAGCAGGAAACTCGCTCGTGCTCCCGGCGGGGTGGTTTTGAGCAGGACAATCCCTTTGGTCAGGCATCAAATACCAGCATGTGAGCCATCTGCTTCTGTGACTAAAACACCCAGAGAAAAGCCGCTGGATTGGAAAAAGGATATTAATCTGAAAAGCGTACAACAAAGCGACTGCAGGGTGTTTCCCCCCCGAGCCAGAGCGAGCGAGGGAAAGCTGATTACTGTGACACACAGGAGCCCTGATCTAATATTCCACTTCAAGATTTGCAAATAATGTGCCCATTAACATTCATTAGCTCTTTAAATAATACCTGCCAGACCTTCCAGGCAAGGAGGAAAGGCCCCTGCACCCAGAAATCAATCACATAACAGCTTCTAATTGTGCATTTTCCACATCTACGCAAAGTTTCAATAAAAACAAGCCAGGACAGAATAGCAAAGCCAAAGCTGTCATCGCTGTGTACAGAGCTGCAGAGACACCCTTTCCTCTCCCAGCTGCAGCACGACGATCTTTGCTAATTAGCTGGCTTCTCTCTGACAGCTCGCCCGAGTTCAACGGGCGCTGGGGGAAGCTCTCTGCAGGGATGTGTCAAGCCAGCCTTTCACCACCCAAAATAGCTCCTGTCCTCCAGCTCTTCAGGGCAGCCTGCAGAGATAAGTGCCATGGAAAGGAAGAGGCTGGTGTCATGTCCATCACGCCCCAGGAGACGAGACTCACTTGAGCTTGGGAATCCCACACTAATACCCAGGTATGGAAAGGTTTGAGGGGGCTTCCTGCAGCCCCAGCTGAGGTAACACCCTAAGAGAGGTGGAAAACAAATGGTTTGATGTCAAGGCATGGCCATGGAGCTGTGGTCTACCTGCAAACCTCATTGCTCTCCATCACACAGGTTTTCTCCCCTCCTGCTCCCCCTTCAGATAGGGCAGTGGGTCTGCTAACGGCAAAGGGGGATCGGGGGCAAGGGGCCACACCACTCTTCAGCTGCCTTGGTCTCAGATGCCCAAATGAGCTGAGCTAGCACCTCCCCAACACCAGTGATGAATCCAGCTTCCTAGCTTTTAACTGCCACACTGAAAATTGACCCAGCCAAGATTATCTGTGTCCAGACTCTGCTGGGGGACCACATTGTCCTGTCACAACTGTGACTGTGTCCCAGGCAGAGACCAAAGGGATGCCACTTAGAGGGTGCACCAGTGCAAACGGGGGTCATAGGCACCAGTAAAACCCCAGTGCCACTTTTCCTTTTGGGCTGTGCCTGCTTTGTGCATAGGACTCCAAAACCAAGAGCATGGGGACAGGTTTTTCTCATGGAGTTATGGGAATTATGGACTGGAGGTCCCCTGGGGTCACAAAGCAGGTCAATCAAGGTTTGCCACTGGGAGGGAAAGTGGCTTGAAGTGGAGGTTGCTAGGTGCATGGAAGCAATGCCGCTATACCTCCTGTTCAGAGATTTATACTGACAGATACAGCTCCTTGTGCCACCCTCCCAACTTCCTGCATGATCCGACTCCTTCTCTACAGCTCCAGCATCGGACTGAGCCTGTCCTGAGCTGTTGGGACATATTAAGACTAAAAGAAATCAACCTGACAAAGAGTGAATAGCTTGTCAACAAGATAAAAGGTTCCATCTAACCCTTGTGTGCAGCAGTTCTGGTCAAAACATCGAGCAGGGTCAGTGCTGTGGTAGACATTGTGGCTTTCTGGGTTAGTCACCATCATCACCCAACTTCAGCACACTGAGTCACCCTGCTAGCACTCAGTAAGCAACTGCTAGGCACTATAAACCTCAAATTAGCTGTCCATACAAACACACTCCAGATCTCTTCTGGTGTTTTTTTAGTGCTTTAAAAAAAAGAGCTGCTTGACCAGATAAGTAGGTCCCTTTGCACAAGGCCATGAGCAAGCCTGGAGGCATCAGGGGGTCTGTAGCACATCTTCATGTTCCTTAGGAAATAGCTCTGTGTTGTCACAGATGTTACAGTGAAAGCAAAAAACACTGTTTGGGAAAGGAACGCTTTCCTTGAGAGGAACTGCAGCAGAGAGATGGTGTTTATAGCTGCATTTAATGAGCCCAAAATGAGTCTGAGTAGTTAATAGACAACCTAATTGGAGTGACTCGTCTGTGGTCTAACCAGCCAGGTCAAGGAAGAGCAGCAAAAGAGAAGCGATAGATACTGAAAGGGTCAGCACACCTGCAGGACTGGGAAAAACTCTGTTCCCCAAACAACAATATTCTTGAGCAGTGAGAGGACTGAAGAAACTCCTTCAAAGCATGAAGGTTAAATGCAAAGAGAAATGGGGGATAAACACTTTAATGTGCAAACGATAACAGTGCAATGGAGAAGTGCATGGGAAAAAGAAATAGTTTTGTGCAAGTATCTCTCTCTGTAGATAATTGCAAGGAAATACAAGAGCAAAATGAGTTTATGAGCATACTTAAAGGGCAGTGATCTGATGAAGAAGAGAAATACAGAATTAATGGTCTCTCCTGAATTTCTTCACAAATTTACCAGGCAAGATTTTGACACATTTCCCCACATCCCTGGAAAAAAGAAAAAGAGAATTCCCAGTTGCAGAGTGGAGCAGTGGATGTTACCATCACACTGTGATATGCAAAACAGATGGTGACAACCACTGCTTGTGTAGAAAAGATCATCTCTGGATTAGTTGTTCTCCAACCCTAACATCAGCTCTCCTCCCATGGAGCCTAGGTCCCCCCAACTTATTGGGTAACAACTCTCAATTATTGGGTAACAATTCTCACCTCAGACCTGCTCTCCGTTATGTCTAGAAGTGCACACTAATCCTCCCTGCCATCTCTCAGCAGCTCCTATCTAATTTATCCTACCAGCTACCACAAATCTAAAGCTCCTGTAAAAAGAAAAAAAAAAGATATCTGTTTTATGCTATGTACTCTCCATTCCCTCATGCAAGACCTGTGTGAACATGGATAAAATCACTATTTAATAGTGCTGGTCAAGCTCTGCTGCTTGTTCAGAAACCTTGCTTCCAGCCTGTTTGGATCAGCTATTAAAAGTTTGTATGAAACTTGTGAACGCGTTCTTGTAGTACACAAGGGAAGGATTAAAGTGTCTGGCACACAGGAACAGCCTAAGAGTGGTCTGCATCAATCGTAGACCTGGGGATCGAGTGCTGCATGTGAAAAAACACGGAGACAGGGATTCACCCAACAAGATGCTGGGGTCTCCGTCAGAGGGGTCTCCTGCACTCCCGTTGTACTTGGTGGAGATAAAGCCCAGGGCGCTGGGGACATGACCTAGCTCTCGCTAAAGCAGGGGGCACAGAGGGGTTGGGTGGGGATCCCTGAGGATACCCCCCCCCCCCCCCTCCCCCTCACCCCCCCCCCCCCCCCCCCTTCCAGCTGCCAGGGAGACCAGGGCAATGCCATCGCAAGGTGAGCACTGCCCCATGGGCTGGCTCATCCCACAGGTGCTGGGCTCAGGAGCAGGCGGTGGGACCAGGGCGAGGCAAGTCCTGGAGAACAGATACTGGTTGAAGACAGCCCTGCAGCGTCTCTCTAGACATGGGTAAACCTCAGCCTGGATGAATTTCAGGAGGGTTAAATTTATCCTAGAGTAAGTACTTGAGTAGTTTTCAGCTCTTTCCCCCCCACACAGTTTTTTGTTTGTCTGGGTTTTTTTTTTTTCCTATTCCTTTTGCAGTACCTTGAATCACCAGCCTCTAATTATTGCCTGCAGTTATAAACATGCACTTCTCCCTGGAAGAAGTCCATTATTTTTTTACCTAAAATTGAGGGCAGTTAGCAGATGCTTGGGTGGTGTGAACACTTGCAATATATTACTAAAACAAGCTCTCGCCCCTCTGCTTTGAAATAGCTGCTACCGCTGCCTCTGTGACGCTTCTCAGGCTTTCTGAAAGCTTCTGTAATCCCAAGCAGACAGCAACCCTTAGTCTGAAGAACCGGCAGACTATAATTTAATGGGCCTTTCTAGCACTAAAATCAGGGAGTCAATGAAAATTCCTGTGCAGTGCATAGCCATGGCTAAACTCTCTCGCAGCCATTTAAAGCAGGAGTGGGAGAGCAGAGACATAAAGGAGCCCTCTCAGATTTCACAATTATCTCATATTGGTTGATCTCAGTCCCCAAGGAGCATCTACTAGTGCTGGGAACTTAAGGCCCAAAGGCAGAAGAACCTCAGACAAAAGCCAGCTCCCGTAGTGTCCTTACACGTTTAAATCTCAGTACCCATCATGTTTAAAAGCTAGAGCAAGGACTGGATTAAACTGTCTGCAACAAATCATCCTGATTTAATTTCAGTATTAAAAAAAATATTTGTTACAGTTGTCCATAAGTAAAAAATTATTGTAAAAAAAAGTTATTTTAAAACCAAAGACATCATCGTGGCTTTCCTTGGTTAGATCCTTATAGCATCTAAAGAACCCTATTCTAGTTTAAAGCTCTGTTCTTGGCAAAACAGCATTTTGACACAAAGAACATATTTTAAAATCTACCTGGCTGTAATATTTGATAACTCATGAAAGTGCAGGACTATAAAATGTTTATATTAATTTCTCTAATATATGTAACCTATTAGGTATAAGCAATATAATATTAAACTGAAGAAAAAATAATATTACAATATTATTAACATGAAGAACAATAGCCAAAGCATCATGGATATTCATGAAGCAGTAGAAGGACTTGTTTATTGCACTGAGGTTTCCATGAATTATTACTGATACCATTGCTACCGAAATGGTCAAATGCAGTCTTTTGCAATGTGATTTTCACTGCGTAGGGCCTGGGAATGTCTGCTGGCTTTGCACTTGAAGAGCAAGGTGATGGGACTTGCTGGGCTCGCCCCGGCCCGTGAGCCGGTTTTAGCTCATTTTGGCTGCAGTCACCACTGATTAGCGGCTATTGCCTAACTTGTTTCAGCTTAGCTCTGCAGATGCTACCTGAGGATGCAGCAAACCTCGGTGTTAATTACATAACAAACAAGCCTTTCCATTAATTGAGGCTGGGGGGGCTTCTGTGCAGCTTGCAAACTTCAGCAGTGACAAGAAAGCAGGCTGCATTGCGAGAAGGTGTAAAGGCAACACCAAGCACCCTGGGGAAGGGGCCCTTGCAGCTGCCCTGAGCTCCTCCTGGGGAAGGACTTGAGATGACATTGACCCCTTTGACACCTGGACCCATTTTCTGCTCCAGGAGGACCAATGCCACCGGGCTTAGGAACAGCAGAAGGGTGAGCATAACCCAAGACAGAAACCAGCAGGGCTTTTATGACTGCATTATTAATGATGCTTTTCCATATTAATTCAGAGTGTTAGTATTATTGTAGCTGGAATAATAACTGTTTGTTACATTTTGATTAGACTGTTAAGATGGTAATTAGGCTAACAACAAATCCGTAGCTCCACAGAAGAGGTGTTCCCATTTTACCCATAATGACATTGTAGGTCTAAGGGGCGGGTGAGGCAGGGCAAAGGGGCAGTGGGGCAGGCACGGCTCCCAGCTCCCCACCATCAGTGACAGACCTGCCAGCAGAGAGAATCATCAGGGGACCTTGTTATGGCTTTGAAATGGAGATCTTCGGCCAGTACCGATGTTGGAACACGCTGGAGAAGGATGTCTGAGGATGGCTGAGGGTGGCCTCCCCACGAGCAGGTCAGTGAGTCTGCACCTTGCACAAATCGTTGCTGGTCGGTGCCTCAATTAGCAGACATCCCAGGAAAACTTGTAGCTGTACAATTAATCAGAGGTCAGAGATGGCTGGAGCTGTCTTACCCAAACTGGTAGGACACTGCTCCTTTTATATTCCCAGAAAGAGGAAGCAGCCAAAATACAGAATATACTTTGTTCCCTTCCCACAAAGTGCCACGAGAAGATGTGCTCCGGGTGGGCATCTCCTAATTTTTACCCATAGATCTGATTGCTTTCTGATTAGCAAATGCCAGCTTTGCTGAGAGGAGGAACACAACAGGCATTGCCCATAGGAGACTGAATAAAGCACAACGCATCCCGATGAAAGCTGAAGGAAGGAGGAGCAGTGAGGGGTAGCTGCCATCAATCCACCTGGTAATGCCTCAAATCACATTCAAGACGAGCATCCCATTAACTTTGTTTCTCTGAAATCCTATTTAGGGAACCGGCTCGTAAGATGTGGAGTAACAACAATGACTTTCATATCACTTTGAGAGAAAAGTACTTGAATGCACTCTTAGTTTATCTTGAGAAACCAGTCATTGCAACCGCAAGCCAGAGCTGGAGAACTCACTTTCATGCTGGTTCCAATTGATAAGCCCCAAACCGAGCCTGATAGTTGTGTCTTGTTTACCCAAGTGACAAGACAACTCCTTTGTGTCCAAATACTTCTCTGAAAGCACATACCTTAGGTAAAGCCTTGCAAGGAACTTCAGTTTTTAATGCTCTCCTTGATTCACAAGGAGAGGAGCCGCTGCTGCACGGGAGCGATGCTGACGTGAAGAACAACCTGCAAACATGGAGCCTGGCAGCAGTCGTACCCTCGGTTTGCCAGGTTTTATCTGTTAATAGTTGTTGCCTGCTCAGCACACACACTGTTCTCAGTGGCACAACCCTGCTTTCATGGAAAGCCACTGCCTCTCTCCACACAGCAGTGCTGCTGTGAACGAGCCAGACCACCACGTCATGGCCAAGAGGCAGGTCCTGGCCCCTCCAGGTTGTCCCACCAGGACCCTGAGCCAGGAGGAAAGTCCTGAAGGGACAGAACCCTGTTCAGTCCTGTCTGCCCATCTCAATTTTAGGCACTTTATTAAGCGCTGCTTGCAAGCCTGCTGCTGAGTAGGTCACCCAGGGAATAACAAACTGCCTGGAGGCAGAGGATCTGTTTGTGCCCTCAGGCGAGGATGGCATCTGCCTGGTGTCCCAAACAAGTGCCCTGATAATGGTTATTTCAGAAAGCCTGGAGGGCAGAGATGGGGGGTTCCCCAGCTGTTGTTTGAGAGCACACTGCAGCTGCTGGGTCTTGTGTGGGGTGTTATCTTCTGTGTGTTTGACAAGACTTGTAGATCAGGTCCCATTGGGGAGAAATGATGGCTGGAGGGTGCTTTGATAGGTGCTGGGGGCACAGCCCAGAGTCCCGCCAGTCCTGGTCCCACTTCCAGGGCGAGTCTGATGCAGGACAGGGCACGCAGGCATGGGTGGTTCCTACAGACAACAAGAAGCCCATGCAGTGCTGGTGAGGGCTCTGGGCTCTAACACAAGTCACCTGGCCAGCCAGCAGATTGCAGACACAGCTTGCTCTGGTAACGCAACTGTAGGATAACTGGGATTAACTGATTTAATTCATTATGCTTCATCTGTTTCAACAGCTAGAGTTGAAGTTATAATTTTACATGTTGCAAGCATGATTGGGTGGCCTGTGTTTTGTTCACTGTAACTTCTTATTTTCTTTGTTAATTATATTTTGTCTAATAAAGTGCTTTAATTTACTCTAATTTCCATATTGTACTGTAGCTAAAGAACAGAGATAAAGAGAGCTACAAGAAACTTTGAATAGATAATTGGTTAATTAAAACAACTTAACTGGTATGTGGTTTATAACATATTGTTCTCACAGAAACAACAATATGGTGTACTACTCTGGATAGGTAATTCCAAGTTCCAGCTGCCTTTTAGGAGTGTGTACTATAAAAGGATAATTATGAAATTCCTGAGATAATTAGGCTCCTTTTCTCAAAAAAGATCTGTACTGCTTCATATTAAAACCTTATCCAGTCTTGCCCCCCTGTCTGCTAAAGACAATCTATATTTGTCATGGGAATTTACCCAACTGCACACCCACCTATCCCTTGCTATCACCAGGACCTGTATGAAGTAGTTCAGGTGGAGAAGACACTCACAGCTGTCTCCCCTTCCTGAAATATGTTTGGATCAGGTGAAGAGAGCAAATTGCTGCAGAGCCTGCTCCAGGCAGAGGGTGCTGGAGAGGACAGGATGGGTGGTATCGGGGTTGGGCTGGTGGCCCTGGGAACCTGCAACCCAAGTAGCAACAGAGCACACAGTGAGGGACAGGGATCAAAAAGCCAGGCTTACAAGAAAGTGGAAAGGGAAGATATCCTGGGACAAGAAGTGGCTGCACAAAGTTTGCTGCAACCCCAAAGTCAGTGAATCACTTGCCCAAACCACGTCTAGAAGCAAAGCTCTGCCTGCAAAGGCATCCTGAGCAGGGGATTGCTGATAATAAGCCTTTTAAATGTTCTCTTCTGTCTGATCAGCTTACTGTCCAATCACTTCTCAGTGTACTTTCTAATATTTAGGTTGGGTCTTCTTTGGGCTCTAGCAACAAGGTGGAGGTCTGGGCAGATCCACCGCAGAGCTCTGGGCAATTCAGGGTCTATAACATCAGGCTGTGGTGGGCAGAGGAGCTCCTGCTTGCTCTGTCTGTCCGTATAGCAATGCCTTTGGGTCACCTTACCAAGCCTCTGGCTGTGAACTCCCAAAAGAGTTGGTCAGACAGGTGCCAAGGAAAGCATCCCTCTTTCATTTGGTTTCAATAGGAGAAATGCAGTCCTCGTAGCAAGTGTGTGTTTGAGCTGGAGATTAAGGCACTTAAACTCAACTTCCTGATGTGCCTGTGGACCCTGCAGTCATTTTAACAGCAGTTCAGACACCTAGCTCTCATGTAGAGACCTGCAGTTGGGTGTCCTAAATTTAAACTGAAACCCACCCGCAATAGAAGTGTGGGTGGGACTGACATCTCCACCCAGATGGCAAGGCTAGACATCAGACAAGTGCTCTCTGGACGAAGCAACATGGGACCAAAAGCTCCACTCAAAACAAAAAGAAATAACAGGGAATGCTGGCTTAGTTCTCAGTTTCAGGTGATTTAAGTAATTGGAAAATCACAGTTCTGAAACAACTCTTTGCAGAGCATCATAATCAGCCGTGCACCTCAGCAGGGTCTAAGCACAGCAGAGTGGCTCTAAAGACCCCTCGAGGAATGTGCTTTTCTGGGGGAGACGTGTCATTTGGAGATGGCATCTCTGGGAGCAGCAGTTCCTTCAGAAAAATATAAAGTCTTCAGGACCATACGGATGCAGTGATTGATGTAATACTTCAGAGACTCTAGCCAGCTTGCTGACAGACACTGTCATTCCAAGGTCTAGCTGGTGCAAGAACACATACTGTAAATAACATGCAGCTTTTATATGGTGCAAAGAAAACTCTGAGCACACGCAAGATCATCACCTCCAGCCTGGGAGACCTGATTCGGGAAAGCACTGTGGACTTTGAGAAGAGAGATGCTCACGCAGCTAAAGGCGAGCACACACTTGCACACCACACAAGTGACACCTGTGTAGGGGCTGTGTCTTCCCGAGTGATGCATTCGGATCACGCATACTCCCCTCCACGTTATTAAGTTTGACTCAGTGCTTTGAATTCTGCTCTGAGCAATCCATAATCTCCAACCAAATAATCATAAAGGCCCTGCTGGCCTTAAAACATATGTCTCCGACAATAGCAATAAACCTATTTATTACTGTTGTGACCACTGAAGAAAAGCCAAGGCAATGTGAGCATCACGTCACCCAGATTTACTTGTAAGGCAAGCCATACCCAGCATTGACTAAATGGATGAGATAAAAATATTACTCTTAAGATCTACTGATCATGTATGTGGGTATTTAAATATCAGAGACAGTTACCACTATAAAGACTGGGAGAGGGAAAAAGACATAAAATGAGATTAAGACAGAAGGATATAGGCTACCATAAAAGTAACTCAATAAAAACGGCACTGAGCTTGAGTCTGTACATCCACAAGCACCCCACCACTATAAACCCTGGGATACATTAGGATCAGGTCAAAAAGCCCAAAGAGGGGAAAAGATTTCTTAGGCAGATACACGTTTTGCTGAAATGCCCCAGACAGTGTCATGTGGACCAGGGCACCTATTTCAAAGCTTTAGGACTAGCAAGGGTCTGCTATCTCTGGTGCTCGCTAGAGCAAAGCAACTACTGCCCCAGAGGTTCTGAAGCAATAAATGTATTGACGGTATAATGATAACATGTTTGCAGTAGAAAATTGCCTATATTCAGGCAGTGCCATGCTATAACTCTGCAACAATAACAGGCAGCCTCAGAAATAGGAAGAGAAGCAGATTTGGAGAGATTTTCCACTTTTAGAGAGAATTAAACAAAATGGAAATCGCTAGCAATACATACACTAAAGTAAAATGGCACAAAAAATAGAGGAACAGTATGGGCTGCACTGGGGTATCTTTACATATTTAAGAACGCAAATGTCTATAGGACCAAACAAGCTTTATGGCCTTAGCTTCTCTCCACTGATACATAAAAATCAAGAGACTTGCAGAAATAGAGTTAATTCACCATCGCATATGCAGAAAGAATAGCTATAATAAAAATGAATGTGCTCCTTGGCTAGTATTTATTTTTCAAATGTTCCCACTAAAATCCTGGGTACAATAGTAGCAGAAGTGCAAGAGGACATTTCAGACTTTTATGGGGAAAAAAAGTAAATCATAAGAGAGGGAGAGTGGAGGAAATGAAAGAGATGGCATTCCCCTCTGTAAAAAAAATATATGATCAAGGCTAGACTAAGAAAGCTTTTCTGGTGTTACAGATTATTACACCAGTTTTAGGAGCTTCCCCCTTCTGCACAGATTACCTCTGGAGCTTGTAATGTCTGCAGCTGGAACAGGCTCTTGCGGATGCTCTCAGAGCAGTGGGTGTCAGTGAATGAGTTGACTGGGAATACTCAAATCCCATTTTCCCCGTCAACCCACTGTCCCTCCCCGCATGGGGAGGATAAACACACTGACATACCACAAATATTTTCAATCTTAAAAATCAGGGATAATTCTGACAAACAGGCTAACATACCAGACTATGTACTTAAAAAAAATATTTACTCATTAGCTAGCAAGTAGCCTTTACTATACATATAATTTCATTTGCTCACTTCCTTCCATAAAGAAATTTATCCTAGAATACTTCATGTGACTTTGTCAAGGGTAATAATATTGATGTGATATGATACGAGTGATATATGTCAGGCCCTACCTATTGCCACCCATGGCAGAGGGAGACAGCTTAGATTTTAAAAGGAAGAGATGGGAAGCCTCTGGCACCAGCAGAAATGAAGCACAGAAGGAAGGGTACAGCCACATTTACAACAGCGTATTTGGGATGTTAAAGAGTGACTCTTCAGCATCAAAACTGTCCTACTTCCAGAGTCTTATCATATTTGCCAAAGCACAAATCAGGGAAAAGGACTTCAGCACAAATCACATTCCACTGAAAGACTTGGTAATAAATAAATTACATCCCACCTCTAGAAACAATTTCCCATGATCAATAATGAATAAAAAAAAGTCAGGTCCAAGGAAGTGTTGTGACAGCATGAGACATAAATGAGTGACAGCAAGGATTCAGCTTCAGTAGCAAAATCAGTGCCTGATGAAACATTGCATTTCCCCAGGACGCAAAAGGCACGGCAGAATAGGAAGGAAAACTCAGCGCTCCCAACAAGGGCCCTGCAGCACAGCCCAGAGACAGATCAGTTCTTGAATAAAAAGCCTTCTCCTGGGCTCAGAGTTGCCACACTACCCAGACAAAACCCTGTTGTTAGCTCATGGGTGCGAGGATGGGTGAACTGCTCGCACTGAGGACCAGGGTAGCTCTGTCTGCACAAGGTCTGCCCCGGTAAGGATGATGTGTTTTCATGCAAGTTCATGAGCGTGCTCCCCAGTAATCACGTGTGCCTCTGGCAGCAGCCTCAGCTGACTATTAGCAAAATGTGGGACTGCTGATCATCAGGGGCTGCACTTGGGGGTGAAACCAGAGATGGGATCTCTGCTGCAGAACAGCTGCAGATGTCCCAGCACCCTGGTCCTTCACCATCTCAACCACCTTCTGACATGCAACCCATTCTGCTGTCCACATTTTGGGGACGTGCTAGGGTTTAGTTGTCGATTGTTAAAGGTATTTTCAACTTGTATCTTACACACAGCTACATGTCAGCTCTTCCACCTGTCTGTAGAGGTCCCAGTACAGCAACCAATAATGCTTGTAGCCTGAAAGATCTCAGGAGAATAGGTGTGAGAAGAACTAGCAGTCCAAAAAGCTTCTGTGAAGCACTCACATTGGATTAAAATGTTGTATCATGGTGAGGAACTGCTCCAACTCACACCTGAATAGCCTGTACATAAGCTCTTAGGAGGTCCAGAAAGATCCCTGCACATCTCTGGAGACATTAAGGCAGAGAGGCAGCAGGTCAGCCCCAGCAGGATCTTTCTCACCCTTTGATTTTCTGAGAATAATCTTGAGTCTTACTCAGACATGCCAAACCTCATTTTGACCAGTAGGAACATGGAGCTCAGTTGCTGGACCTTCATGAGCCAAGACCTTGCTGTCCTGCTCATCTCTGAGCACTCTCATGCTGCCAGGGCTCGAATAACCTCAGTATTCACAAAGTTATTATGGGCTGTCACTTAATGCGAAGAGTGCCATATGCAGCTCTAGACCAGACACCATCTTCACAGACAAACAAAATCACAGAAGCAAGCATTCTTTTGTGACCACAGTTTACAGTTTCCGTGACTCAACTACAAGCAGAAGACTAAAGTGCGAATCCATCCAGCTGAGT
Source organism: Pterocles gutturalis (assembly GCF_000699245.1). Lineage (NCBI taxonomy): Eukaryota > Metazoa > Chordata > Aves > Pterocliformes > Pteroclidae > Pterocles > Pterocles gutturalis. The sequence continues at coordinate 1,220 of NW_010112439.1, read as the reverse complement.
ATTTACTTAAAAGCCTTGTAAGAAGTCATTTTGCATAACTGAGAACACTTGTGCACCGACTATCTGAGAAAAACAACAAATTAAAAAAAAACAAACCACAAAGAAAAAGAGTATAATTGGGAACTGTCTCAGGAATAGTTGACACAATGCCAAAACCCCACAATCCCACAATTTAGAGAGGAGCTGTGCAGCTTTAACATCATTCCTGATGACTCCCACAGCAGAGCTGGCTCAGCATGCAAAGGACTCTGGAGAAGGGCACCTGCCCATCAGCTGTCACCCCCAGATTGCACCCACGGGCCAGCTTCAGCCTCTAGTCTTCCCGACAAACCCAGTCCTGATCAAAATCTGAAAATCAAGCTGCCTGAGTTCAGAGCGAGCTTCACTTTCCCACTCACCGGCAGTGAGTCAGCTTTGCAGAGCAGCGCTGTGCAGAAGATCAAGAAGGAAAAGAAAATGGGATGATGAGCAGGCACCAACCAGCTGCTCCTCTCCCAAAATGGAGCAATGAGCTTTTCAAGTCCCTCTCTCTAGATTCTTGGTAAAACCATGACACCAGCTGAGTCACCCTCTAAGGATGCTGTGACTGGGGGTTGGGGCTGTCAGACATCATCACAGATCTCGCTGGTGTGAGCTGCCCCAGTCCCCCTCCAGCAGTCCCTCCATCTGCCCGGCACTTCTGCAGGACAGGCAGCACCCAAACCCATGCCACCATCTCATCCCAGCCAACTCTGTACATCCTACACCAGCCCTCCTCCTCCTACAGAGAGGAGTTGGTGAGAAACTGACCCTTGCGATGTGAAGGGTTGAGTGTACACTTTCTTGGTGTATCTAAACAGGGGCTGCAAGGAGATTTATTTATTGCTGAGGTTATATATAGTCCTGTGGCCTTGGGGATCAGGAAGAATTGCTATTTCTGCCACTGGTATAAATTGGGTTTGGGGTTTATTTTTTTTCTTCTCAAGCATCAGCAAGCAGCCACAGGTAAAGGTGGGTTTGGGAAGATGCATCTTGCTCCTGTGCCCAGGATTAACCTGTGTCTTGGTTTAGAAAGGCCAGAGGGACAGTCCTTTGTTAAACACCTGGGGGGCTGAGGCAGGGACAGGGAGGGGTTCACTCACCACTTAGGGTCATGGGCAACAAACCGACACGACTTGGGAAGAACAAAAAAACCAACTGAATTTATTAATGATTTACAACAAGCAGCAAGATACTGAGAG
>NW_010112438.1:20597-20834 GCF_000699245.1 Pterocles gutturalis | reverse complement strand
GCGCCGATTGGCTCAGCTCTGGTCTGGGGCCGGAGCATCCTGAGCGGGTACTTACTTCAAGCAGTTTCTTACGAAAAGGCTACATGATAGTGCCCTTCCCCCACTCCCCCTGTTACCAAATGCTTGGGGGGGGTGACTCCTTAAAAGAGGAGCCACCACTTTAACCCCTCCCTTGCCGCCAGACAAAATCCATAACACCTCTCCTTCCCTTCCCTTCCCTTCCCCTCCGCCACCCCT
>NW_010112438.1:0-20552 GCF_000699245.1 Pterocles gutturalis | reverse complement strand
AAATCAACAAAGTTCTTTCCAAAACCAATTAAAAACAGAAACCCAAGATTAAACCAAGATTAATGGCAAGTCTTAGGTCCTACAATATTTAAGACAGTTTTAATTATTGCCCAGCTGTGAATAACAGCTTTTCAAAATGAAAAATATATAGAAATATTTATCCATTACAATAAACAGTAAGCCACTTCTTTGTTAATTTAGCGAACAGAACAAATTCACAAAAAGAAAAGACAGTGACAGCATAATGTCAAGACACCACCTATTTCCCCTAATGTTCATCTCACCTATTCTGACAAATAATCATAATTTCACAACCTTTCTAGAATATCTGTCCCAGTTGTCAACTATTCTTAAATTTAGAACAGTTTTGAGGGCTTTTTCCTACTAAAATCTACCTTGAGGCATATTTTTTTTTGCTAAACCCCAAGCTTATTACCTACTACCTAGAACCCAGATGCCCAGCTCTCTTTTCCAGCTGGTGCCATTTTCAGGTGTCAGTTTGTCTCATTCTAGGACAACATATGAATAGGAGCAGATAAATCACTGTCTTTAGTGTCCAGATCTCTCCAGTGGTGATAAACAGAATTTAGAATGACTAGATAAGACTTGGGTGTTTAACTTCTAGATATATAAAGTTCATCAAGATACATCATCTTTCATGAACTCTGTCAAACTAATAAAGTGACTGTAAAAGAGAAAGCAGAAAAGTATATTGGCATATAAGGGAAGGGAAGCATTTCAACAAACATAATTAATATTCCAGACTCTGCAATTTCTGCCTAGAAGAGAGAATTGAGTCAAATCACAACAACATAGCTCAGTAAGTCAAACAGATTTTGTTTTAGCAAAAAAAAAAAAAAAACCAAAAACCAAAAAACTACTAAAGAAACTTTGAGAAGGAAACAAAATACAGTGGTCTATCTGCGAATGAAAGAATCATTCCAGGACATTGTCTCAAGAGCAGCCAGTATAAGCTTTGATATTGGAATGTGCATGCTCATTGACACCTGTGACCCCAGGAATACAACAGCTGGCAGCTCTGGATAGAATGAGAAACAAAAAGACTAGGGAAACAACAAAATCTGTTAGAAAGGACAAACCAAAGACAGCACAAAATTAATGCAAGAATAAAATGGTTTTGTATTTGGAAAAAAACTACATTTTAATTCAGATAACATAGAATCAAGAATTTAAATGTCAAGTATGAACACAAAACAAGACCTTATGCACGAGTATGTGTGATGTTTTGATGAAATTTGATAAGCTGGATACAGAAGGAAAACAGACCATTGAATCAACTGTGTTGGCTGAGACTTTAAAGGCATCACAGAACTGAAAAATCAAGTGACAGACTGTTTCTTGTTTTCAGAGGAGACTCTCATTTCCTCCAGCATCACCCCACCTGCAAAACATCCACAGGATTCTGTACAATGATGTTAAGCTATTTTTGCTCATAGGCTTTGACGGCATCATCTACATGCTCTGCCTTAGCAGATGGTCTTTAGTTCTAATTTCCTATTCTGCAGAAATAATACCACACAAGTAAAGATTTGCCTTGAGGTTGTCTCTGCAATTTTTCATTGGCTGGCCTCTCAGCCATTCACTGTATTTTAGCAAGTGACAGAAAATAGCTTCAGGCAATCTCTCTCCTGATATATGTACCAGATGCCTGGACAAGAATAGACAAGCCTACAGGATCATTGCTTTGATGCTCAGTGTTTGACAACACTCTAAAATGCTAGTGTTTGGAAGCTTATACTACCATTTTATACCACCAAGGGCATGAAGAAAACCTAAATTGACTAAAATGATTGATGTAGTGGCTGAAGACTGTTCAAATTCTGTAGCTGTACAGAAGAATGATGATTATAACTGGGCCATGACAGATTTTAGATGAAATAAAGATTTTAATAGAACATTAAGTACATGCGTAAGTGATAACACTGACACTTTTTTTTCCCCCCTGAAATGTGACAAAAGGATTGTTAAGATAGCTACCCAACAGAGAGCATTTCAGTATACATCCCCTATGAGGGAGTACATTTTGGATGTAAGAAAGAACTCAGAAGGGCATCTTCTTAGTTCTTGCAATTTTTTTTTTTTTTTAAATTTTTTTTTTGTCTCCAGAACATGAGTGAGGGGTTTTTAGATATAGCACAGCTTTTTTTTGGTACTATACCTTTTCCACTACCAGCTCCACACAATAAATTTATTTCCCAAAAATGCATCTTCAGAGGAAGAAAAATCTATTTTATATTCAAATACATTTTCCTTGGTTTTGTTTGTTATTTTTAAGCATGAACAAATAGGCCAGATATCACTTTCACCTTTCGTTTTTAAAAGTAATATTATGTCTTTGTGAACAACCTATTGACACAATGCCTTCGTTCTGAAATTGGAAGCCTGTAAACAAAATGCTGTTTGTCTTAAGGACAGTGACAAGACACTTTAAAAGTTTGTCTCAAATACACAGAACAGTTCTTCTCCTTTGAGTGTAGGAAAAAAAACAGTAAGGCTTTACTGGGCTGAGTAAGTACACTCTTGATACACTTTCTGTTCCACTTGTCTGTGCATACTCTTAGCCTTAATATTTAAGTTGTTTTTGGTGTCCATGGTTTCTGAAAAATGTAATAACAGGGGCTTACATTCAGTTGATTTGTTCTATGTTTTGAGACACTTGATCTAAGGGGAAAGAACCTCAAAAACATCCGACCATGAAACACTCACATTTAGGAATAACCCAAAGAGCAGGTTTTACAATATACAACCATAATGTTCACTGCTTTATTTTAAGGTTATTTTTTTGTGAAAACATAGGCTTTGCGCTTTTTTGGATGTTTGTTTTGTCCTCAGTATTTGATGGAAGACTTAAAATGAAAGTTATGAAGATATTCAACATGAAATAAAATAAGGTTAGAATATTTATAGTTAGTGAAGTGAAGAAAAATCTCTTAAGACCAAGACATTTTCTCCAGTTTCATCCAATCAAGAAAGAGGAGTATAGGATCGAATAATAACCTAAATGGTTCACTGACAGCTTTATCAGCTAGGGGATCCTGAGCACAACGTGTGGGTAAGTGTAACGAATTCAAGACTGGACTCACAATAAATCTGATAACCCCTGCACTTACACAATAAATCTTATTTGTGGAGCTTGTTTTGAATGTACACATCAGCATACAGTGGTTTTTGGTTTTCAGAATCATGGAGTCTGAGCCATTATGGTTGAAAAGTTGAAAATGAATGGGTTTCTTTCACCATTAGTTCTGCAGGGGAAAATAAAAACAAAACACAAAGTCAAATACGTGCAATTTGTCTTTGCCAAGAACAGTTAAATATTATTGTGTTCAAAAGATCTTTAGTGCAAGCAAACTATTAATGGAAAAAAAGTTTGATAGGTTCTAGTTATGAAAAAGTATTATGTTGTAATTTACATAACCTTCACTTATTTCTTGAATACTTATGATATGGAGTCTTACTTGGGATTTAGATTGGCTAATATTGTATAACTCAATACATATCTTCACATAATGACTTCTGTTTACCTTTAAAGTTGGATTAAATAAAGCTGAGAAGACAATAATAATTAGGAAAAGCAATCTATGAAGTAAGCCTGTAGAGTCCTAATGTGGGCGTTTGTATATTCTCATTTACTTATGAACTCAATATGCAAGATCTTCTTTTAGTCAATGGACTCAATTCAGCTGTCTAAATATTAATGACTATTCTTGATGCTTTAGAGTTTCTGTGGCACCAGCACAAGACTGACAGATATTACGAAGGACCTGTGGGAGAGTTGTGTTCTTCTGGAGTGGCAGATGGTGGTCAGGAGAATACTTAGACTTGTAAAATGGCACCAGACATCTTTGTCCAGACAATTTATTTTTCCAGAAGTCAGGAGAGTTAAGAGACTATAGACAATCAGTCAGCTGAACAAATATAGTTGTCTATAGCCACAATGTTTCTGAAAGGTACTTCATCAGTGGTGGAAGGAAAATTAGATCTTGTCAGCTGTATGAGTAATAAATTCTAAGTATTCAATGTGACTTTCTGAAAAGACAGGAGTGTCTTGCTGCATATGTAGTAGCTGCTTATACAGAAGAACATAGATGTGAAAAAAAATTAACTTTATTTTAAAATTTACATGATATAAATGTCCTTGATGGGTAGTTACTCTCACTCTTAGAAAGTCTGTTGGTTTTCCAGTCATTGTTTTTGTTAACATCTCTTGCTTTTCTGCTATACTGCATAGCCATCTAATTTCAAATTCTTGTTCCTCATGTAGATTCAGCCTTTTAATCTCGCTCAGAACAAACTAGATTTATGCAAACCTTGAATTGCTCACAATAAGGCACACTTTCTGATCCTGTAATGATTTTCTTGTTTCTTGTCAGGTTTGTTTTTTTTTTTTTTTTTTGTTAACTCAGTATTCTTGAAATGGTTCTCCTCAAATACCCAAAAAGGTTCTTTTGTAGTGTCTAATTCAGAACTGGACAGACCATTCAAAGTAATCATTCAAACACTGGTTATGGAAGTAATAAAACTTTTTATTTAATATTTCCTAATATTAAATAAAATATCTTATATCCTAGCTGTTTCTAGATGGTCTCTGTAACAATACTTGGGTTAGTGACTTTTTTTCTTCTTTTTTTTTTTTTTTTTCTCTAGATATTTAAATTCTGCTTTTGGTTTCTGTGGAAATTCCACAGATATAATCAAATCCTGTACTTACAGAAAAATTAATGTTTTACCATGCACAACTGGTAACAGAAGATGTAAATTAGAAGCTCTGCCATCTTCTTGCTTAAAGAAATGGTTTGCATTCAGATCTGTGAATGAGATTTAGTTTTAGAAAATGTGCTCCTTTTTATTTCATAGATTTGCTTGATGTAATAGCAATTAGATATGTGGCTTAAATCTGTTGATCAAATGTCATGACACCACCAGCTGAAATAAGCTTGAAAAATGACATAGAATAATTTCCTTATTAAGGTAGACAGGTACTTTGTATGTTTTCCACAATATATTGATCGCTTTTCAGTGGGATGCTAGATCATTTCATACTGATCAGCTCTGACCTATTTGTCTTGAAGAAATCATCTTCATAGATGGTTACCATAGTAAAACAACAGAATTCAACATGGAAATCAATTTTGAACTTCAGTCTGTCATCTTAGGAGAACACAGCAAGGAATATTGAAGCCAAGAGGATGCCCCAGGAAATAAATTAGTCAGAGGCACAGAGAATTCACTGCTAATAGAAAGGCTCTTTCTAATAGTAAATTTTTGCACTCACTTCAGAAGCCACCAGCTGGAATTTTCCTTACTACACACTAAGGTGTGTGCTCAGTTTTTTTAAAATGTATTTGCCTCTCCCCACCCATTGAAAGTCTGACTTTTGCACTGTAAAAGCTGAGCCAAATACTCAAAAGATTTATTCTGGCAGTTAGCCTGGGAGAAGCTTGCAGATAGATTCTTGTCTTGGATACTTTCTGTTGTGTCTGAATCCCACTACCAGAGATCTTACATGACAAAATCTAAACAATACAGTGTCTCTGTCCCTTTCAGATATCTGAGTTGTAACATTTTTTCTAAGTACATGTATTCAGATGAGGATATCCTTTACTGAAAAAGGGAAAGCAGAAATGACACCTAAACAGTTAAGTTTGGATTTTGTTTTGTTTTCCACGTGTATGTCCTGGCTAAGGCTACACAGCTATTTGTATACCACATCCCTAATCATATTGTGCATGTGTAGCAGAGACTGCAAAGAAGACTCAGTAGGCAGCACACAGAAATTCACAAACCTGGGTTAAAAAAAATTTGAGTCAAATCTATAAACAGTACAGTAAAAGCTGAAGGTTTGACCATATATACCTGAAAAACAGGTTAGTTAAGAGGTGAGTATTTACTTTGATTACCAGTGCCATTTGTTTTGAACGACAAAGAAAGGCTGGGATTTGTAAATGTCTTTTGCTAAAATAAAAATTCATGTGACTAACAGACAAAACTTAACACAGCACAGATTGGTTGATTTTTGCTTAAGGCATTCAAAGAAAGAATTTCAGATTCTTTTTTCTTTAATTCCAAAATAAGGGTAGAGGTACTAAATTATCTTTGCAGATATAATTTATAACAATTTAGGCAAACAAACACAAAATTCCCCAAAAGTAGTGCAAATTAAGTGTACCTCATTTTGTCTCGTACTCTGTTTATGAACAGCTTCTGGGGCAGAATCTTTTCCTTGTGAGCTTCCAGCCCAGACATACAAATCAGAAATAAAATCAGAATTATTACTGTATGGCTACTGACATTTTCACAACTGATCCCTTCTGTCTTGCAAGTTGGTTCACATTTTTTTAATTTCCACTGAATTTTCTGTGAGGTCACATTAAATGGCAAGCAAAATTACTTGAAGCGACATTATTTTACTTCAAGCAGGAAGTTAAAAATGCATTTTTATAGGCCTTTTGCTTTCAGCAGCTTTCACTACAAATGTAAAATGCTATTAATGTATTCACTTGATTGTTTTTTGCTAGTACGAAGCATGTTAACTAACAGTATTGATGTAACTGGAAAGAAAACATGGAATCTAGAAAAACGAACATATTTTGTATGGTCACTATGTGATATGCATCGCCAGCACACAGTTGTATTCCTAGCACCTACCCTTCTTTTAGGAGTTCTCTTTGTTGTATGCCATGTCTAAAAGCCAAACCCTGTTTTCTGACCAGTCCTCTAACATGCATCAAAACAAGCTTTAGCCCATGCTCCATGTCTCAAGATCCTCACTTTACTTTTCCCTGGATAACTTCACCAAAATATGTAGTCACTGCATACAGCTACTGATAGTTAATGGGGGCAGAGGTTAACCATTCCAAGAAATCCTGAGTCTTTAATAATTAGTGCAATCATTCATAATTAATACTTGTCCTGTTTGAATTCTTCTTTTGAAGTTAGATGTAATTTCCATACAAAACTAAAGAAAGAGGATTTTTGCTGCTTGAATTATAACCTATAGATGGTGAGTACATAATGGTACTTATCCTTCTTTTCCACAACAGCCTAGTGACTGAAAAATTCATATAGGATGTACAAGATAAATATAGATCATAATATATAAATATAAATAACTATTATAATATAGACATTTTAGTATACTTATATATAGTATTTTATTAGTTATATAACAACTATCCACAATTTTTTTGTCATGAGCAGTGAATGAAAAGTACAGGCTGTGGTCATATATCAGAAAAATCAAAGCTGAATTGTTCTCTGAAAGCATATTCATTCAAAATGAACTGTTAAATAACACATCAGTTACTCACATAAGGCTCTTAAGTGATAACTAACAAAGCACAACTGAACTGTAAAGTGTTAGAAATTAAATATTTCATTGTTTTAAAGTCAAGCAGAATGAAAAAAAAAAAAGTCTGCAAACGTTTTGAAAGGAAGATCTGTTGTTGGTGTGGAGAAAGGGATGGAGGTTATGTTGTGTTTTGAGAGTACGGAGACACCATAGAGTTAGACTGGCCAAATTTGGAGCCCATGGCAGTGTATGCTTGGAAGATAGGTTAGAGCTGTGATACATTTTATGTATTTGAATATTATAACAAATTAAAATAGAACAGTTCAAGTATATACATACATGCATACATATCTATGACAAGAGAGTGTGAATTTTAAGATAAAATGCTGTTCTTCAATAATTTTAGACCCTGGGGACTACTGACCAGTCAGCCTCACCTCTGTGCATGGAAAGATCATGGAACAGATCCTCAGAGAATCTATGCTAAGGCACATGGGGGACAGGAAGGTGATTTGAGACTGCCAGCATGGCTTTGCCAAGGGCAAGTCTTGCCTCACCAACCTAGTGGCCTTCTTTGATGGAATGACTCTGTCAGTGGACAAGGAAAGAGGTACGCATGTCATCTATCTGGACATCTCTAAGGTCTTTGACATGGTCCTTCTATCTAAAAAGAGATGGATTTGATGCATGGATTGCTTGGTGGATAAGGAATTGTTTGGATGGTTACACGCAGACAGTACTGCTCAATGGCTCAATATCTGTATAGAGATCAGTGACAAGTGGTGTCCCTCAGGGGTCTGTATTGGGACCAGTACTGTTCAATATCTTAATCAATGACATAGATGATGGGATTGAGTGCACCCTCAGCAAGTTTGCAGATGGCATCAAGCTGAGTTGTGCCATTGATACACATGCTGGATGGGATGTTGTCCAGAGTGACGTGGACAAGCTTGAGAAGTGGGCCCATGTGGAACTGATGATGTTTAACAAGGCCAAGTGCAAGATCCCGCACATGAGTCGGGGCAGCCTCCAGTATCAATAGATTCTGGGGGATGAAGGGATTGATCCTGTGGAGAAGGACCTGAAGGTGTTGGTTGATAAGAAGCTCGATATGAGTTGTCAATGTGTGCTCACAGCGCAGAAAGGCAACTGTATCCTGGGCTGCATCAAATCAAGTGTGGTCAGCAGTTTAAGGGAGGTGATTCTGCAGGACCTTTACCAATGACCTGGATGAGGGGATTGAGCGGGTGTGTTGACTTCCTTGAGGGTAGGGAGGTTTTGCAGAGGGATCTGGACAGGCTGGACTGATGGGCTGAGGCCAATTGTATGGGGTTCAATAAAGCCAAGTGCTGGGTCCTGCACTTTGGTCACAACAACCCCCTGCAATCCTTCAGGCTCGGGGGAGAGTGGCTGGAAAGCTGCCCAGCAGAGAGGGACGTAGGGGTGCTGGTTGACAGCCGGCTGAACATGAGCCAGCAGTGTGCCCAGGTGGCCAAGAAGGCCAACGGCATCCTGGCCTGCATCAGAAATAGTGTGGTCAGTAGGACTAAGGAAATAATTGTGTCCCTGTACTCGGCACTGGTGAGGCCGCACCTCGAATCCTGTGTTCAGTTTTGGGCCCCTCACCACAAGAAGGACATTGAGGTGCTGGAGTGAATCCAGAGAAGGGCAATGAAACTGGTGAAGGGTCTGGAGCACAGGTCTTATGAAGAGAGGCTGAGGGAGCTGGGGTGGTTTAGTCTGGAGGAGGCTGAGAAGAGACCTTATCACTCTCTACAACTACCTGAAAGGAGGTTGTAGTGAGGTGGGTGCTGGCCTCTTCTCTAAAGGAACAAGTGATAGGACAAGAGGAAATGGCCTCAAGTTGCACCAGGGGAGGTTTAGGCTGGATTAAAAAAAAAAAACAAAAAACTTCTTCACTGAAAGAGTGGTCAGACATTGGAACAGGCTGCCCAGGGAAGTGGTGGAGTCATCATCCCTGGAGGTGTTCAAGAAACATGTAGATGTGGTGCTTCAAGACATGGTTTAGTGGTTTAGGTGGTGTTGGGTTGATGGTTGGACTTGATGATCCTTGAGGTTTTTCCAACCTTAAAGATTCTATGATTCTATTCTATGATTCTCCCCCTCTACCCTGCTTTTGTGAGACTCCACCTGTAGTAGGCATCCAGCTCTGGGGCCCCCAACATAAGAAGGATATGGACTTTCTGGAGTGGACATGGACTCTGGACCAGAGTAAGGCCACAAAAATGATCAGAGGGCTGGAGCATCTCCCCTGTGAGGACAGAATGAGAGAGTCGGGATTGTTCAGCCTAGAGAAGAGAAGGCTCTGGGGAGACCTGGTTGCAGCCTTCCGGTACTTAACGGGGGCTTATAAGAAAGATGAGGATAGACTTTATGGTAGGGTCTCTAGTGAGAGGACAAGGGGCAATATTTTTGAACTAAAAGACGGTAGATTTATATTGGACTTAAAGAAGACATTTTTTACAATGAGGGTGGTGAAACAATGGAAAATATTTTCCAGAGAGTGGAAGATGCCCCAGCACCAGAAACATTCAAGGTCATGTTGGACAAGGCTCTGAGTAACCTGATCTAGTTGAAGATGTCCCTGCTCATTGCAGAGGGGGTTGGACTAGATGACATTTAAAGGTCGATCGTTCTACGATTGTATGATTCCAGGATTCTCTGATTCTCTAAGGATATACAAAAGTATTTCAAATTACACTAAGCACATTTACAGTATCTTAAATTACACTACACATATTTAAACAAATGAATCCTGTTGTGTGTGTTTGGTTTGCCTCTTTATTGATTTGCTTTATGCTACATGTATGATAAACAAGATGACTTGAGGGGGTGAGCTAGATCAGCACCAGGCCCATAGAATTATTGAGAGAAGGATTTGTTGTAGATTCATAGGAGACCTAATCAAAACATGCAGGATTATAGAATTATCAGTAAAAAGTTTATTATATTTGTGTTTTTATTGTAATAGCAATGTGAATGGGATGGTAGCTTTCATAGTCAGGGAAAATGCAATGCTTCTATCCCTTAGAGAAATAAAAATGTGGCATTGTGAGTTATGCCTGACAATCTCCAGTTGGTGGAATGTCACTGTCTTGTACAATGCTGCGTGAACAGAAATGTGCAGTATTCTCTCTTTTACAATATTTTACCTTCCTCATCTTTTTGTTTTCAGAATTTTAATAAGTTTGATTGTATTACCATAAAAATATTAATGTACTTTTGTAGGATAAGTAGGGAGACTACAATCTAATCTTTCGCCAAAGTGGTTTACCATAATTTGTGTCAAATTCAAGCATATGATCTCAGTATTAAAGTTGTCTCCAAAACAAATTTAAAATTTTATCACAATTAACGAAAGTAAATGAGGCTTTTGAAGAAATTTAGTTCTTCAGAACCTGCTTTTTACTGTAGAATAATATAATTTTCTTGAAATACGTAAATTATTTTCTTGTAATTATACAAAATATAAAGGACTAGATTTCTCTCTTGTGTGCTTTGATAAGGTCCATGATATTATAGAGAAAACAACAGTGAATTAAAAGACATTAGCAAAACAAAACATCACTTACTCTATATTGTTTTCTTAGAATGCAGTTGTAGAAGCAGGACTAAAGACACGAGTCTTGTGGTTCTTTTCCTTTAATTATTTTAAATAAATTTTAATCCATATTTAACAGTACATGATCTATACAACTTAAAATGTGGTGGTAAATACGAGTATTTTTTCAGCCCTGTAGGCATAGACATAAAACCCTAGAAAACATAATTTTTTTACACAACTTCTGAATATACTGAAGAACACGCATGCAATAAAATAACTATTGAGGGATAACAGGTTATTTAATTGTGTATGTCTTAGATATCCTACAACAATTTCATTAGATACTTGTTTTGATAGTTTCCTCTTTGTAAAGAATATAATCAGTAGGTTTTTCTTGTTTATCTTTTGTTAAAAAAAAATATGCTTGTTTATAGCATTTAGCTTAGTGCAGAAAAGTACTACAGTAAAAAACACCCAGTTAAAGCGTAGGCTGATGTGTCCCCTGAAGTCATTTGCAACAATTAAGTGTTGAATGAGAACATTTCTGCTGGATTTCTGAAATGAACAATAATAAGTCTGTCAATATTTTTATCAGTAGCATAGAAGCAAATATAAAATTGTTGCTGACAAAATATGCAGATAGCACAAGACTGACAAAGTGGAAAACAACAAACCATACAGGGCAACCATACAGAAACATCTGGGTCCCTGCTTAAGCTGAGTTCACTAAAACAAAACATGATTTCAAGCTGAGAAACACAAGGCTGTGTAGAAGCTTTGTAGAAGCCACAGGCAACTGTATCCTAGCTGGCTAGGGCTAAGAAAAATTTTAGGGTCATAGTATACAAATAATTGAATGAGGTACTAGTACGGCAGTGTAGTGTACAGATGTAGGATATTGATTCTGTTGCTTTGGCCCACATGGTTCAGTAAACATTTCAATACCTTATAGTGCTGGTTACTAAAAGCTTTCTATATAATATTCAAGAAAAATCACAGAAGATCCCATAAGAAGATGTGACTTATGTGAAGGAAAAAGTCTTCTAAGAAGGACCTGAATGTATAGAACTGTTTAGTTTATCAGTGAGAAAATTAGAAGAAGCCTTCGTCTATTCATCTCTTGGGAGAAAATGTTAAATTCTCTCAGACTCTTTATTATTCCAAAGCATGACAAGAATTCTGAAGCTGAACAAAGTAAAAAATTGGACAGCTGATAACTGTCAGAGGTGTTGGCAGAGATGTTTTAGCCGTAATTAGTTATTGGGGCTCAGTAAAGGGAAACAATATGAGTGCAGTTGTTTGACATAGATAAGGTCAGAACAAATGTTCCAATGATCACACCTGATCTAAAATAATGTATGTGGCCCCATTATTTAAATTACTGCAAAGCTGACAGAATATATATCTTGATATTTTTACACTTCTTTAGAAATGCTGCTGAAATCAATTAAAATAAATAAGACAAACTGGCATTTGAAAAGGCAAAAACTAAAGAATAGAGATAGAGGGAGAAAAAAATTGATAAGAGATTTTGAGTTCACAGAACTTATTAGGGATTTTCTTCAACTTCAATTAAAACTTTCTAACTAAACTTCTCATGGAAAAAATGGTTTAAATCAAGCTACCTATTTCATATCTTAGCAGCTTGTTTTTTACTGTACAGACTACAGCGTAATTTAAACGAGAGCAAAAATTCAGACAAGTCATTTAAGAAAAAGTGTCAAAGAGGTATATTCTGATATCTTTGGAAAAATTCTTGTAAAATTAACACATTTTCAAAGCATTTGAATTTCTAATAAAAACTTTTTTATTCTCCTTTATCACAGCTTTACTGCTAATAAGAAGTAATTGATATTTCATTAAAAAATACAAGTCCATCAGTTTTACAGCTGTAGATCATTTCTGACCTGTGCTATTTACAATTCACTATGAACAATTATTGCAGCCTGAATTTTTAATTCTTATTCACACATGAACACGCTGTGACATCTAACTTTTTGAAAAGCAATGAGTAAGAATTTAAATCTGAATAGTAACACAAAATGTGATAGATTGACCATTGACTATTGTATTACAGGAGTGTTCCAGCTGAGCACTGTGGAACATGTATTTTCATGGCATCTCCAAGGAGGCAAATATGAATATGTCACACATTTTGTTTTTATAGAAAAATTGACTTATGAAGTAGTTAAAATTGTTACATGAAAAGCTGCTCAGGCCTGTATTGTTGGATTAAGATAAAAAAAAAAAAAAAGATTCAGAAAGACTGAACGCTTATTTTAAAAATGTGTAGAGTCTTGATAGCAATTTTAAGCCTGTTAGGATTTGCAGATATGAAAGAAAAAAATTATCCTATTTAAAGAATATTCTTATCCACCATCAGTATAAAGTCCAGGTTCACTTCAAAACATTAGGTAATTGAGATTTAATTGTAAGAAAATGGATTTATTCAGTATTAGCTTTGTCTGCACTATAATGAAACACTTGTGATAAAATAGATATTATATGCTGATGAGAAAAGAATATGTCTGGAAAATAAGCAACGTTAAGATTTATATTTCAATCTAGTCAATAGCATCATGTGTTTTGAACTGCCTTGCTAGAAAAATAGTGACGCTATCAGCTGGACCAGTATTTAAATCTTCAGGTTCAATTTAAGATAAACATCAAAATATGTCTGCTTACCAGAAGCTATGCGAAATAAGCTGAGGCTCATTATTTCTTTTGAAATCAAACATTCTGTGAGATAAATGCACAGCAAAGTATATCACAAGGGCTTGTTAAGTGCACATAGCTTACCAGTCAGTTCAAACATTAGCTTTGATACCAAGATTCTTTTGAACTACTGCTTGCAATTTCTTCACAAAGGAAAGAAAGTAGTTTTAAGAAAATGAGCGTAAATAAATGTGAACCAGTTGTCTCATAACAGCCTCATTTGGGGAAACATTGTCACATTTCCTCTGCTTAAGTATCTTCAATATGAGTATAGTTTTTGCAAATACAATATTTGGAAGCGTACAAGTTTTTACAAGATACTACTTCATGCTCATGGGGAAATGAGATTCCAGAACTCTATTGGTATAACATGTGGTGATGAGAAAAGGGTGAAGGGAAAGTTAGTCAAATCTTCAGCGTGTTCTGACTACTATGAAAATGAAAATGCAGTGCATGCTTTAATTGAAATCACATTGAAATTCTACTGCTCTATTATTTCACCTTATATCACACTTCCTATTTCTTTTGCTGTTGAAGCCTTCAGCGTGTGTTTTACACATGCTTTTGCAAGCATTATGCAAGACGCAATGGCAAAATAAAGTGCAGATTAATCTTGAGCCTGGAAATTTCAAGAAATAGGGATAAACTGCTGACTTCATCAATGTCCAGTCAATTCTGTTCTATTATTAGGTTCAACTCTGTGTCTTTGGTGTTAGACATGATATTCTTCACTTTTTGACCATGTACTGCTGAAGAACAAAAAATAAGTAGCAAGAAATATGTAAAATATTCCTTCCTGTTCATCAGGATCCCAGCCTTGTCATTTTTACTTGTTTAATTGTGCATGGGCTTAGAATGATAAATGTTGTCATGACTGACACTTTCACCATAATGGATTATTTTGTTCATGTATGGTCATCCCGTACTTAATGACAAAATATTAATTAACCACCAACCTTGTCCTGAGGCTAAATCTGGCACCAGATAGGAAATGTATCAGCTGTAGTCAGTATGTTGTAGTTACTGCTTCCTATATGCTTACCTCTTGCTGCCTGACAATGTCTAGGCTACAACTGTGAAAGTTTTCCATTTTGTTGTAATATTTGTCCTGTGAATGTCTCAGTGCTTCCTGGTAATTTTCTGTGGATACCAAGAAGTCTGCTTCTTCCATCTCCACAGTACAACAGCATTTAACATACCATGATTCACTGGCAGAAATGAGCAGAGAGGGAGCCACTGTGTACCTGGAATAACTGTTCATTCCATGCCAAACACAGGACAAGAATTCTGGGACACAGAATAACTAGTAAAATAGTGATGAATGTTGTTCTCCAACTTTGTTTTTAAATTTTGATATTTGGCATACAAAATGTTTTTACTAATGGCGGATTTTAATAAACATCTGGCCATGGCTAAGAGATGCTTACATTTTAATCTTAGAGCTAATCTGTAGATAATTATCTGTGCTAGTTTTGAAAGAGTGCTTGTAAAACTAGAATGAGTAGGTGGAGAACTACATTCACTCATTGGAGACATGAATTCTGTGTCCAGCTCTGTCAGTGGTCTTATGAGTTTTTGAAAGATCACTTTTCCTTTCTGTAATAGCAATTATTTCCCTGTATTAAATATTTGGCCATCTACAGGAAAAAAAAAAAAAAAAAAAAAAAAGGAAAAAAAGAAAAGATCCATGGGCTAGATACTCATTGCATGCATAGCCAGAAGGAGAACTAACTGAGGAAAAATATCTGCCCTCTGTGTATTTGAACAAGCCTTGACCCTAGCAGTGAAGTCAACACTTATGTTAAGGATCTTCCATTCTGTACTTTTTTTCCCTGTGATTTCATAATTTTGGTAGCTCTTTTGTAATCTTTAAACCTCTTCTGCTGTAGAAAACTGTCTGTATTAACAAATACCCTGAATCACAGTGAAATGAGGCCAAGTTCATTTTTAAAACAGTATTACTAAGAATGACATTCGCTCTAAAGTGAAAGGTAATCCCAGCATCCCAAAACTGTAGCTAATCCCATTTTAAAATAAACTCTTAGTATCTCAGATGCTCTTTGAAGCCCCATGATGTTTAACCAAAGTATTAAAATAGCTCAGCAATGTCAAAGAAGTTTCTTCCTTCAAGAAACTATCCTGATTTTAACTGTCCTCGTCTTAGGTTGACCTTTCTGCCTTCCTCATTGGTCCCTCTATGCTAACACAGTAACATATGGTGCGAATCCTATGTCTATGAATTTCATCACATGAATACTAAAGGAAATCTTAAATCTGCATCTCTTCTGTCCTTCTCTTTGCCTGGCTGACTGTACCTGAATAAATATATGCAAGGTTGATGTAAATTGCTATGAATATACAATTATTTTGAAGGCATAGTTGAAAATGTTGCTGTGAGTTGTAAACTACAGTGTGCAGATTCTAGAATCAGCCTTACAGTATTAATTTTATTAAAATTTCTATAGTTGACGGAACTTTTTGAAAGACTTTGTTCTACTGTACTTTAGACTAATTTCTGACTGAATAACAGCAACAACTTCCATTTATAGGACATAGTACCTTATCTCAGCAAGACATCTCAAGGTGCTTTACAAGAGATATGCAATAATTAATAACACAGCTTGCAGTGCCAAGCTAATGATGGAAAGCAAAGGCAAAAACAAGTCAGTTTTCAGTTTTGATTTAAAACACTTTGACATTCATAGCATATCTTGGCAGAGTGCTAAAACGAGGCTTTTAAATATCTGAAACAGCAACATTCTAATACAGTGGGTGGTGAGACACTAGCAGAACAAGTACAGCACCTTGATATGACTTATTAGTGAAATGTGTGAGGTCTGGAAGAAAATTATGTGTTTTTTCTTCCTTTGAGCCTGTGTGATTCTAAGAAAGGTCATTGAGTCAAGATTGCTTGGAAATTAATAAAACAGACTTTTATCACATATTTTAAGACAAGAGTGGAGTTACATGCTACAGGTCTCCAGTCAGAATCCTATAAACATTATTTAAGTTTTGCACAAGCATAAATGATGCATTTACCTGTGCATGGAACAGCTAAGTGAGGAAAAGGGATTCTAAAATAACTCTAAAGAAACAGATCTACCTTGAACATTGTATATTCTGTTCTTCTCAATATATGGAATATTTGGGAATACTTCATGGACAATTATCTCTTCTTTTGCACAAACAGAAAGAGTTTTTGATGCAAATCACTGAGAAGTATTCATACAATCCAACTGTAGATGTTTACCTAAGGTGTCTCTAACAGAGAAACCTAGATGAGCAACTGTCCAGAGGTGCCTGGTTCTTCTTATTGCCTACATTCATTGACTACATGTATGAGACTATGTCAGGTTTATGAGCTACATAAATTTATGACGATATGATGGCATAGGTGAAAGATCTGTCTACTACATCTAATCTCATGCCCTGTTTCCAACAACCATTAATAACAAATATTCAGATAAATAGCATAATAGCCAATCTATATCTGATGCACCATTTCAGCTTCTGAAGAATATGATTCCTAAATGAAGCTAACATCTAGACCAGAGCATCTGATAGCCATTTATAGATTTATAAATAATAATTAAAACCCCACTGCCATCTCATACACTTTAAACCAATTCATGCTTTTGGCATTCACACCACCTTTCAGTGATGTGTTAACTAATTTAATTACAATTGGGGTGGAAAAAATTACTATTTTTATTTGCTTTCAGTCTGTCAAATTAAGCATAATGCAATCTTTCTGAGCCACGAGAAGCTGTGGATTACTATTTCTTATTTATTCATAAATACATAATTCATAATTTTTTCTCCTAATGTGTGTCCCCACATCCACCACTTATTCTAGTTGTTTATTTAGTACCTTCTCAGGTGGCAGGCATCTGATATATTAATTTATTATTCTTTCTCTCTTCCATAACTTTTATAAGTTCTAAGATATCTTTTGTGAATTGAGTGAGAAGAGCAGAATATATTTGATTTTCAAGATGCACATCCAACATGGAAATAAGAAGTGGCAAACCTATGCCTTTTCTACTCTTTATAATAGTTTATAATACTGTGGTGGATAGAACCCACCTGGCAGCTAAACCGCTGCCCAGTCACTCACTCACTCCCCCTCAGTGGAATGGAGGAGAGAATCAAAAGGGAAAAAAACTCACGGGTAGAGACAGACAATTTAACATGTTAAGCAAAGCTTCAAGTAAAGCAAAATGAGGAATTTATTCCCTGCTTTCCACTGGTAGGCAGATGTCTAGCCATTTCCTGGGAAGCAGGGTCTTACCACATGCAATGGTAATGTGGGAAGACCAATAATATAACCACAAACTACCCCTTCCTCCTCTTTTCCTTGAACTTTTATTGCTGAGCACAATGTTATATGGTATGGAATGTTTTGGTCAGTTGGAGTCAGCTGTCCTGGCTTTGTGCAATCCCAGCTTCTTGTGCACCCCCGGCCTACTCACTGGGCTGGAAGAGTGGGAAAAAGTTAAAACAGAAAAAAAAAAAAGAAAAACAAAAAAAACCAAAAAAACCAAAACCACCAAAAAACCCCTCAATGCTGTGCAAGCACTCTTAAGCCACAGCCAAAACACTGGTGTTTCATCAACACTGTTGTAATCATAAACCCAAATCACAGCACCATACAGGCTGCAATGAAGAAAATTGACTCCATTCCAGCCAGACCCAGTACAAACACTCTTGTTTTTATGGCCTCTCTTCTACTCTTTTCAGAATACAATCTATGACTCTAAGACCCTTTTCCTGAACTGCAATAATTAATTAACAACATATCTCTGTGCATATGTGATTATGGCTACTTCTCCTCTTGAGTTCTACGTTGCATAAAAATTACCAAATTATATATTTCACTCAGTGTTTCAAACTTATGAGGTTATTCTGAAGATCTTTAGTAACAATTTAGTTTTCACTACTCTGATTGTAACAGTAAATCTTGTTGCCTCCGTTTGTACTCTTCCATATACTTTGTACACTTCCATATACTTTGTAAACGTGTTAACAACTCTACACTAGTTCTGGAGAACTTCACTGTACCTTGTCTCCACTGTAACAAGTGCCTATTTGTTCTTCCTTTATTTAGACCTTTTAAATATTTTTACTTGTTGAAAGACTCTCTTATTCCTTGACTCTTAATTTAATTAACTTCCTAGCAAGGCAACTTATTTTTTTTTTTTTCTTATCAGATCTATATACGTTATAGCTGTACCTGCACTTACATATTAGCTGCAGCATATCTTGTCATCCTCTTCCTGTGGTGTTCTAGGTCATTTTGAACTCCACCACAGATTTTAGGCAGCCTGATCACTGAGAGCTCATCTCTGTAAGCAGCAGCAGGGGAGGAGAGCACAGAAGGGTTCTTGGTACCGTGATCTTTCTCCAGTACTAAGCACAGTTGTGACCATACCATCTGAACATGGTCCTGGAAATCTTACTGTAGCTGACCCTGATTGAGCAGGGGAGTTAGACAAGTTGACTTCCAGAAGTCCCTTCCAACCTCAGCTGTTATGTGATTCTGTGATACTGTGCATAATGTCCTAGGAATTTGGAAGTGTTTCTAGATTAAATAATACAGGAACACTGAATGGATCATGTTTCTTCCTTTGCTTGCTAACTTCTTTGCATGAGACACAAATTACCTATGAAAATATTATTCTTCTCCAAATACATTGTACTTAAAAACAAAACTGCTAATTTTATTTCTGCTATGGCTTGAAACAGTGTATTCCTATTTATTTATGAATCATTTCCGCTCTTTGTATAGATTCTGCTTGTAGTGGGGTCAAATAGGATTTTATACAAAATAGTTTCTACTTATGACTTATATCATTATAGGTTAATATTTAAGATGAAAATTTTATTGTCTCATTTTTTAGAAAAAAATATTCTCTGATCTCAAACTTGATTTTATTTGGACTCTTACTACATTTTGAATGACATTTTTACTTTTTCAAGTCTATGCTCTGGTGTTCAGAGCTGTTTGTGTGATTGTTTTTTCATTTGCCTCTTCACTTATGTGGTTGTTTAGTGATATACTCTTGCTCAAAGCCTGTAAAATGCTGAAATTAAAATTAGATATTATTAAAGTGGAATTTGATAGGTGAGCCTTATCCTTTCCACATGGAAGCTGAATTTGAATACTTAATAGCTATTAGCACACTGAATTTTGAATTCATCTGTCTGCTGTTAAGAATTGAATCAAGATGTGCTTTTCCTCTTACGAGTGCTCTAATGAGTTGCTCCAAGAAGAATGGTCCACAAATATCTAGGCTCTATATTTGCCTTCCTCTCTGTACAGGTCAACAGGTAAGGACAGTATTCTGTATTATTGTGTTTTCTATGGCACAAAAGTAAGAAGAAAAAAATCTATCCTACATACTTAATAGCTGTAATTCAAGCACTGCAGTGTTACAACATTATTTTGATTATCAAGGTGATATTCCCCTCTCATTGCCTCTGTTATATGAAGTTACATGCATTGTGAGACTGTTGTCTCCATCCCTTCTAATGGCGACAATGAGAAAAAGGTATAGCTCCCAGCAATACTTCACCTTTTTGCAATGGGAAGATGTATTTTGTGAAGCTCTTAGTCTCTTTCTGTTGTATCACAGACAACATAGATTAGTTGTTTAAACTTCTTTAGTCCTAAAATTTAACCTAAGTTTTAAGTATCTACGTTTAGGAGACAGGCATCCCCTCACTGTGGAATAAGGATTTCTGTTTTCTCACTCTACCTGCATTGATTATAAGGAGTCCTTAATAGCTTGCAACAGATGAGACATCAGTCATTCTGGCCACAGTCCAACAGTGCAATTAAGCTCATCCTTAATATTAATAAATGGAACTCACTTCATAGAAACTACTCACAAACTTAAGTAAGCATTTAAATATACAAGCTATCAAGCCTCTGTCCTGAGGAGTCCCGTACCCCTGAAG
>NW_010112437.1:0-1175 GCF_000699245.1 Pterocles gutturalis | reverse complement strand
CCCCCCGTCGTGTCCCAGGCCACCCCCAGAGCACTTGTCCTGCTTTGGGCTGCAGCTGCTGCCCAGCACCCTGCAAGCCGCAGAAATCTTCCTCCTCCTCTTCTTCCTCTTCCCACTGGGTCTGGGGGCTCAGCCCAGCAGGTCCCAGTTCCCCTCCAGCCCCAGCTTTCCCGAGAGGGTTAAAAGTGCTTCCGAGGGCTGGGGCTGCCTGAGGCGGGGTGTAATTGCCTCTGGTTTCACAGACTGTTCCTCCGTTCCTTGCAGCAGTCACGGCTTTTATCTATTCCTTACCTGCTCCTCATCACGGGAGAAAATGTTCCTGTAGAGAAAAAACCCACCCAGCCCTCAAGGGAGCACGAGGAGAGGCTTTGTCCGGGTAACCAGCAGCTTCAGAGGAGATCAGACTTGGTTTGAGAGCTCTGGGGCGGCTCACCGGGATATTTTTGGAAGCCAGCACCAGAGCTGATGCTTGTGCAGCCCTGGAAGGAGGATGAGGGACCTTTGGGGTTCCTGTGGGGGCGATGGGATGG
This sequence comes from Pterocles gutturalis, assembly GCF_000699245.1. NCBI lineage: Eukaryota > Metazoa > Chordata > Aves > Pterocliformes > Pteroclidae > Pterocles > Pterocles gutturalis. Next base: position 645 of record NW_010112437.1, on the reverse strand, counting down.
GGCCATGGGTGATGGTGGTGGGCTCACAGGTGCTGCTGATCCCTCACAGCGATGACAACGGGCTCGTGGCGATCACTCACAGGTGACACTGACCCCTCACAGTGCCTGTGGTGGCACACGATGACCAACACAACACCCCGCCCACCCCCAGACCCTGTTGCAGGACTGACCCCCAGCCCTCTGCAGCACGTGCTGCCCCATCCCGATGCAGCCTCCCTCCTTCTCGCGCTGACGGTGGGGTCTCGTGTGTGTGTCCCGTGATCCCACAGCTGCTGAGTGGGGCCTTTCACCCTGGAATGCATCTGGGATCACTCCGGTGTTTTTTGGGGAGACCTGGGTCTGTGCATGGTTTAGGGATGGAGAAGCTCTAGGAGGGGGGATGATGCTCGGTACCCAGGGTTGCTGCACTATCAAATTTGTCTGCAGCTGGGATGGAGCCAGAGGGCTTAAAATTGGGGATACCCCCACCTCGGGAGAGCAAAGGGTCACCTGTAGGGCTGGGGAGGGGGGGAAGCATAAGAGGACAGCGGGGGGGCAGGTGCGAGGGTGACTTTAATGTGCAACAAGAGCAACATGCGCGACGCAGCGACGGGGACCCTGCCGGGCGATGGAGGGGGGTCCCTTGGCACGGCTCCAGCACTGGGC
>NW_010112436.1:15256-16237 GCF_000699245.1 Pterocles gutturalis | reverse complement strand
GGGTGTGATGGGGCAGGGCACCCGTACAGCTGGTTCCCAGCAAGTGATTCAACCAGTTTAGATGGGGAGAGGCTGGGGTGATACCAGTCTCCACCCCACAGCTCCTGCTCCAGGAGCTGGGCTCAGCCCTGTGCTGTGAGCTCCTGGGTGTTAATTCTCGTTATAACCTAAAGACAAGAGTTAGGATTTCTTTGGGATCTCTTCCCATTTTGTAGGTAAAATAGAGCAAAAAACCCACGTGAGCTGTCGAATTCCCCTGTCCCCTTGCACAGCAGGGTGGGTGCAGCCGGTGGGTTTGGTCCCAGCTCTGAAGCCGAGCTCATCATTCCACCTGGAGCCTTGAAAAAACCATCCCTGGGAGCAGGATGAGGGGAGATCCCTAAATCCTGGGGCCAAAGAGCCTCCGTGGGGGCAGGTTCCAGGTTTGTTCTATCTTTGGTATAATCTGCGGGTTCTAGATAGTCCTGTCATTTGGGTTCTTTGGACTCTTCCAATGGAATTTGCTGTTTCTCTGCTGCTTTTCCCCTGCCCCAAACACCTTCCAGCCTTGGCTGGACCATTGCAAACGAGGAAAGGACGGGGACCTCTGCGGCGTTCCCCATGACACCGGCAGCGCCTTTTTTTGGGGGGGGTTTGGGGGGGACGGTGACCCCCTGGATGGGCCCTTCCCACACCCCGCTTGCAGCGCAGCAAACAGGAAACGTGTGAACGCCGGCAGTTGAGCGCAACCCCAAAACGGAAAGCCGCCTTGAGCAAGAGCAAAATGAGAGCCCGGGTGCGGGGCGGCAGCGACGTCCTCGGGGTGGGACCAGCATCCCTCCCAGCCCAGGGACTATCGCTGCTCCCTGCACCCCAAAACTGAGGGTCCTCCTCGGCGGGGGGGAAGGTAAGCTGTGCTGCTGGGGGATGGCTCGTGCATCACCTTAAAAAAAATCAAAAAGTAAGGAAAAAAAAAAAAGAGGGTTTTCTTCATTTTGTGGA
>NW_010112436.1:14463-14813 GCF_000699245.1 Pterocles gutturalis | reverse complement strand
TCCTAGAGGCTGCGACCACCACGAAGGCACCCAGGTGGTGTCCCTGGCTGGCTGGGTGTCCCCTGGGACCCTCTGGTGTCACTGTCTGGCTGGGTGTCCCCTGAGACCCTCTGGTGTCCCCATATTGCTTCCGGAGAGCACTCATGGGTGTTGTGGTTTGACGGGAAGGGGTTTTTGGGGGCCTGTTCCCACATTTCCAGTGCACCCCAAGATTTATCAGGATTTCCCATTGCAGAAGGAAAGGGGCAGAGGGCTGGAGCAGCTGGGGATCCCCGGACCGGGGACAGAAAGCCAGGCTGTGGCCATCAGACAGCTCAGGCGTGGCCCCCGCTCTCCCCAACCCTCTCGCC
>NW_010112436.1:14048-14295 GCF_000699245.1 Pterocles gutturalis | reverse complement strand
ATGGTGCAGTGGCTGCTGGGGACATTGCCACCCCCCTAGGATGGGGATGGAGGAAGGTCCCGGGTTCGGACCCCACCAGCCGGGGGGAGTGCGCGGGCGAGCTGCAAACCCCCCCGAGGGCTCGTGCGGCTCTGCCCGGAGGTGACTCACGGCTGTGAAAACCGGGGGAGGAATTTTAAAACCTGCTGCTGAGCTCTGAGATAGCAGGTGGAACCCCCACGCTTTGCCCCGCCCTCCCGCGTCCCCC
>NW_010112436.1:13366-13588 GCF_000699245.1 Pterocles gutturalis | reverse complement strand
AAACGTGGGGGCCCTTTACACCAACCAAAATGAATTTCCAGCTGCGTCCCGCTCCACCACCTCCCACCACAAAGCTCTGCAGCACGGAGAGAGCAGCCCAGGGCCCAGCACCCTCCAGTTCCCCCTCGACAGGATCAAACTGGGAGCCATGGCCGAGCGCCGGGCGGGCACCAAGGGCCGGCGCATGGGCTCCAGCCGGCGCAAGCAACTGCGGGAGGGCTC
>NW_010112436.1:8727-12925 GCF_000699245.1 Pterocles gutturalis | reverse complement strand
CACCGCCGGGCTCCGTAAGTGCCGGCACAGCGCACCGAACAGCCTGGGCTGATCCTGGACACGGCCCCATGCTGTGCCAGAGGGGGACCTGAAGCTCTCCCCTTGCTGGGCGGCACACGGTGGCCCAAAAAGTGTCCCCACGCCCAGGTCTCAGCCCGTGGCTCACCTGGGGAAGGGGTCCTATTGCCCCCAAGCAGCTTGTGGAAGCCCTGGGGTGGGAAATGTCGGGGTTTGGGCTTTGCTGTCACCCTGGCCGGGTGCTGAGGGTTTGGGGTATCTGTCGGCAGGGCAGTTCCTGAGGTCCCAAAAAGCTGCCAGGGATCACCGCCGGCGGAAAACCGCATCCCGGAGGGTCCGCTTGGTCCTCCCCAGCCCGGCGTTGGAGGGGGCGGACAGCGAGGAGCGGAGACGATTCGCAGCCTTCATGGACCAGCTGGGCACGGACAACGCCTCTGATGAGTAAGCCACCCTGCTGAGCACCCATGGGTGTCCCAGGACAGGGCAGAGCTGCCCGAGGGGGACAGGCTTCGGGTGGGAGGTGCAGCGAGCCCAGGAATGGCTCGGAGGTCCCTTTCCCCAAGTGCAGGAGCAGGATGACGGTCATGCCAAGACTCATCTGTCCCCCAGGACCACATCCCAAACGGTGTGAGCTAAATGACCTGGGACCCCATTGCCAGCCTGGTTTTGGGGGGTTCTGGGGGGATGCTCAGCACAAAACACCCCCCTCCCTGCAGGCAGGAGATCTGGGAGCTCTGGGTGAAGCTCCGACAGGATGAACCCCAACTCCTGGGAAACCCGGAGGACTTTCTGGCCAAGATGAGGCACCGCATCCAAGAAGCCAGGAGCAAGAAGGAGGCTTTGGAGGTGACCCTGAACAGGTGAGTCACCCCTGGGCGGTGGGGAGGGATGGGACGGGACGGGATGGGATGGGATGGGATGGGAAGGATGGGGGTCCCTGCTCACCCCAGCCATGGGGGCACACCCAAGGATGGAGACACGTGGGTGCTTTCAGCATCTCCATCAGCGGCTGGAGCAGAGGTTTCATGCTGAGCAGACGTCTGGGGTCGGGCTCCCTCTACAGTCACTCCTGGGATGGCGAAAGTGCCAGTCTCAGACTGCTGGACACATCCTTGGGGGGACAGCCCCTCCGGTCACACCCAGCTGCAGCCTGTGGGTCCTGTGTGCAATGTGGGGTCCCAGGGACCTGCACCCCCTGCGGCAGGGTCTGACCACCCCCCTGGCCTTGCTGTCCCCGCAGGCGTGTGGCTGAGCACGACAAGGAGGTGCAGCAGCTCTGCGGGGCCCTGGAGCAGCAGATCCGGCCGGAGCAGCAGCAGCTGGAGCAGGAGGTGGGAACCAGCACCCCCAAACCCCTGGGGCAGCTCCCAGACGTTTGAGTGGGTTCCAGTGTCCTTGTCACCATCCCAGAGTGTGGTCAGGAGCCGGCAGCACGGCGCGGAGCTGCAGCGGGCGCTGGATGCCAGCGAGAGGGAGATGCAGCGCTTGGTCATGGCACAGATGGAGGTGAGCAGACCCCAAGCCCTGGTCCCTCATCATGGGTCTGGGGTCTTGGGGCTGTGCCTGTAGCAGCAACATGGTGTTGTACAGCTGATCCCGGTCTGTCCCCTCCAGCCCTTGATGCAGGGTGTCACACAGGACCTCTCTGCCACCCTGTCCCCATGCTCCTCTCCATCCCCAGCGCATCCGAGCTGAGTTTCAGCCCCAGGTCTAGAGGAGGTGGTTATCCATCACTCCTCGGCACGGGTCTCATGGGGGTCCTGGAGGGGTTATGAGCGTCCTGGTTGCTGTCCCGCAGCTGGAGACGCAGTGCCGCAGCCTCCGCAGCACACAGCAAACCGCTGCCACCGAAAACCAGCAGCTGGAGGAGAGCAACCGGGTGCTGGAGGATCGCCTGCAGCATCTCCACCGGCAGCTCCAGCAGACCCACGGGCACCTGCGGGCTGCCAGGGCTGCAGCAGCTCAGGGGCACGCGGAGGAGCCCGGGTGAGCACCCAGCGACCGGCATCTCCCTCTGCACCAGCGCGGTTTCCTCCTGGGGGTTACAGTAAATGGGGAATGAATTTGATGGGTCTCAGCCCGCGGTGCTTCTGTGGTCTCCATGGTGCAGATTAATCGTGGTTTGGTGTGAAAAGCATCAGAAAAAAAGCCAGGACTATCAGCACCGTGTCCCCGTAGGGCAGCGCCAGCAGGGATGGGGACATCCTTCACCCAGAAGGACCCAACCAGGACTGGTCCAAGGGTTGGGGGGTTTTGCTGTCCTGCTCCAGCCCATCGCTGCCTCCGGGGCTGGGGACAACGCCGGGGCAGGGACAGATGTTTTGAGGAGGATGCCGTTGTCATTTCGACCCCTGTGCTCTGTGTTTGCAGGGACAGAGCGGTGGCAGAGCTGCCTGGAGAGATGTCCCTGTCCCCATCCCCACAGGTACCACAGCTGGGGACATGGGGACGGGACAGGGTGTCTGTGCCCTGGGGCATCGCGGCGTTTGGTTTGGGACCCCGGGGAGTCCCAGAGCACAGGGTGCTCCTGCAGCAGAGGCAGTGCCTCCCTGAAAAGCTTTCTGAAAGCAGGTCAGCAGGGTGCCCTGCAGGTGCTTGGGAAGGGAAGGGGGTAGCTGATACCCCTGAGATTTCGGGTGGGTGCACCTGGATACCTGCCGGAGAGCTCAGCATCGTTTCACGTGGATACGCTTCATCACCAAGTGCTTTTCTCTCGTTTCTTCCCATCCCGTTTGCTGCAGATGAGTCCGGAGAAGAGCGAGAAGCGCCGCTGCAAGGCCAGGATGGGGTCCCCGAGCACCGAGCCCAAAGCCAGGAGCACCCACCACGTGTAAGGGGTCCTGGGGACCAGCTGCTGCTTCAGCTCCTGCCCTGAGCACCCAAGTCCTCCACCCTCCCTGGGCAAACCACGATATTTATTCCTTTTAATACTCCTTTCCCACCCACCCATCTCCCATCCTGGAGAGCAGATCTCTTACCCCAGCTCCTGCCCTGGCCCAGAGTTGGTTTTTTATCTCCAATAATGCAAATGTGGAGACTGGGAAGAGGTGTGCTTGCTTCCTGGGCAGAATACGGCCCCGGGTCTGTCTCCCTGGGTGTGTGTGTCCCCTTTTCCCCCGTCCCCAGTCATCGCCTGGGTGAACCTCCCGTACACTCGGAGGGTAAATGCAGCCGGGTTTGGGGAGGGATGGGGGGAGGAGGGACCCCCCAGTGACAGCCCAGGTGGACGGGAGGGAGCTGGAGCCCGACGTGGGGACTGGACTGACTCCCCCCTATTTTGTGCTCTTTCCAGGGTTTGGGAAAAGCTGCCAACAGAAATAAGCATTTTGGGAGCCCCACCAAGAGCAAACGCCACAGAAGAGGACCCCTTCCCAGAATTTCGGAAAGAGGAATGCTTTTCTGACCAAAGCTCTTTGCTAAGAGAGATGAATGATGCCATCGCGGCTCTGAGCAAACAGCTGAAGTTGCAGGCACTGGATGCACCCCCTTCACCGGCTCACCGGCACACGCTGCCCGTCACCCCCAGGATGGTGCTGAGCCCCAAACGGGGATGGAGAGAGCCCCAGCCCATGGCACAACCCCCAGGGTCCTGCCTGAGACCTTCTCCATCCTCGTCGGTCACGAGCTGTTTGAAGGGGACCTGAAAGAGGGACCAGAGGTGACACAGGCTGGTGCGTCCGCGGGAGCCGGGCACCGCAGGGCTCAGGAGCTGGGGACAGAGCAGGGAGAGAGCCCGGAGGAGGCACAGAGGTTGTTATTCCTGCAAGGAAAGGGCACTGGTGGGAAGGAGCAGATGCTAAAGGCGGCCGAGCATCCGCAAGGAGCAGCGGGAGAGAGCGTGGAGGCAGGAGAGGAGGTGCTCGAGGTGGAGGGAGAAGGGTGGATGCAGGAAAAAACAGGTTGGGAAGAGGCAAAACTCTCGGGAGAAGCTGAGGAAGCGGCATTAAACCAGGGAGAAAAGCTGGAGGCAGGTCTGGGGCCGCCTGAGGCTGGGGAGGCAGCGGGACGGCGGCTTGGCCCAGCTGCGGGCGCAGGGCTGGAGGAAGAGGCTGATCCACCATCGGAGCTCTCCGAGAAACTCGAGATAAAGCCTGGAGAGCACCTGGAGCCAGAGCCACCGGCCTGGGGTGGGGTGCCAATGGGAGCAGCCCATGGGGACAATGTCCTCCTCGAGGTGACG
>NW_010112436.1:8399-8695 GCF_000699245.1 Pterocles gutturalis | reverse complement strand
GTGGGTGCAGGGGCGCAGCCCTGGGGAGAGACCCCGGATGCCGACGTGCTGCCAGCCCCGCACGGAGGGAGCGGTGGAGCTGGGGTGGAGGAAGGGGAGGCGGAGGTACCGCAGCCTGGGGAGGCAGAGCCGCAGCCGCGGGCGGGGTGATTCTGGGGGGGGACACACGGTGCAGGGAGGGAGCACAAGGACAGAGGTGCTGCTGCCGGTGTCTGTGTCCCCTGCCGAGCTGCGGGAAGGTGGAGCAGGAACAGATGTGCAACCGCTGGAAGCCCAGAGCGGTGATGCCAACGTGC
>NW_010112436.1:0-8349 GCF_000699245.1 Pterocles gutturalis | reverse complement strand
GGAGGGAGCCTGGCTCCAGATGTGCAACCACTGGAGAAGGGTGATAAAGCAGAGCCAGGGCTGGAGGAGCGAATGGGTGCTGCCATGGGTCCTTCCCTGGCAGAGACTCCTGCAAGGAGCCCAGACCTGTGTGGGCTATTCCCAGTTAAGGCTCAGGCACTGGAACTGGTGGAGGCAGAGAACTCCCAGGGAGACACACAGCTGCTTGGGGGTACCAGCCCAGAAACCCCCCAGGGAAAGGGGGATGGTGCAGCCGTACAGCTCAGGGAGGAGGCTGAGGATGAGCACGAGCTGCCAGATGAGCCTGTGCTTGATGCGCAGGGAGCAGGAGCTGGGCAGGGAGAGGGGGCTGGTGCGGGCGTGCAGCCAGGGGAGGAGGCTGGGATCCTGGATATGGTGATGGACCAGAGCACTGATGGACATGTGAAGCCACTTGGAGAACTGGATGAGCTCAAACTGACCCCAGGAGGGAGCATGGAGGCAGATCTGCAGCTCTCGAGTGAGGCCAGATGCCCAGGGACAGAGCAGGGAGGGAGTGTGTCTCCAGATGTGCAACCCCTGGATCAGGTTGATAAACCAGCGTTAGGGGAAATGGAGGCAGAGGATGCCCAGGCAGACATGCAGCTCCTTGGGGGTGCCAGCCCAGAAACCCCCCAGGGAGGGGGGGACTGTGCAGCCGTACAGCTCAAGGAGGAGGCTGAGGATGGGGAAGGGCCAGAGGAGCACGAGCTGACAGATGAGCCTGTGCTTGATGCGCAGGGAGCAGGAGCTGGGCAGGGAGAGGGGGCTGGTGCGGACGTGCAGACAGGGGAGGAGGCTGGGATCCTGGATGTGCTGGAGGAGCAGAGCAGGGATGCACATGTGCAGCTCCTTGCAGAGGTGAAGGAACTCAAATCAGCTCCAAGAGGGAGAATGGGGATAGATCTGCAGCCCTTGAAAGAGGCTGGCTCCCTGGGGACAGAGCAGGGAGGGAGCATGGCTCCAGATGTTCAACCCCTGGATCAGGCTGATAAACCAGCGTTAGGGGAAATGGAGGCAGAGGATGCCCAGGCAGATGTGCAGCTGCTTGGGGGTACCAGCCCAGAAACCCCCCAGGGAAAGGGGGATGGTGCAGCCGTACAGCTCGAGGAGGAGGCTGAGGATGGGGCACAAGGACAGGGTGAGCAGGAGCTGCCAGAGGAGCCTGTGCTTGATGCCCAGGGAGCAGGAGCTGGGCAGGGAGAGGGGGCTGGTGCGGGCGTGCAGCCAGGGGAGGAGGCTGGGATCCTGGATGTGGCGGAGGCCCAAAGCACTGATGCAAGTGTGCAGGCAGAGGAGCTCAAACCACCCTCGGGAGGGAGCACAGAGGCGGATGGGACCCCCCTGGGTGCAGCTGGGATGTGGGTAGGGGAGCAGAGCTGGGCTCCTGGTTCGGAGGCAGGTCTGGGTGCAGTTCACACGGCAGACATGTGGGAGGAGGCTGCGGGTGTCCGTGTGTCCCCTCCACCCGAGGCCGCATTGTGTCCTGAGCATGCTGCTGCTGCCAAGGGTCCTGGGCTGGAAGCAAAGCTGGGAGCGCTCCCTGGTCCTGATGGGCAAATCCCTGAGGATACCCAGACCCTGGAATTAGCACAGGGAGAGAGGGATGCTGCAGAGGGGAAGCCTCTGGATGGAGCTCAAGGGCTGGAAGTGATGCAGGGGGAGAGGCTGGAGGCAGGGGCGAGAAGTTTAGTCAAAATTCAGGGTGTAGGGATAAGGCAAGATCATGATGCTGGTGCATCTGCGCTGCCCACCCCGGTCTCCGAGGTGCCGTTCCAAATCAGCACGCTAGAGCTGGAAACGCTGATGCAGGAGGATGTTCTCGTTCCAGATGTGCGTCAGCTGGGCGCCTCGGGACAGGCAGCCCAAAGCCAGCTCCAGGAGCAGGTCTCAGCACAGGGAGATGAGGGGAGGCTCCACTCTGCTTCCCGGCAGCTGGAGGAGAAGCTGCTGCACATGGTGGAAACGGAGCAGGTAGCTGCTGGATCTGCCAAGCCTCCCAAACAAGAGATGCCACCAACGTCAACCCTTCGCATGGGGGTCCAGCAGGAGGAAGATGCTGGGAACGATCAGTCGGGGATGGACGTTGGAGACAGCTCGCTGGGGGATGCAGCCAACAGCAAGATGCAGCCTCAAAGGCAGCTCTTGGGAGAACAGAGGGAAGATCTTGACGTTGGTCGGTGGGAGAAGAAGCAAGCGGCTGGGCGGAAAGCAAGCCAGCAAGGAGAGCTCAGACATGGGGAGCCAGGGGCTGTGACTGCAGGTGGGGCAGGAGCTGCCCCACGGGGTTCTCCTGTGACTGCAGGTGGGGCAGGAGCTACCCCACGGGGTTCTCCTGAAGCCTCCCCGGACCCAGACCACCTCTACAATGTGCTGTTCGTCGGGGACTCCCACGTGGGCAAAACATCGTTCCTGTACCGGCTGCACGCCGACACCTTCAACCCACACCTCACCGCCACAGTGGGTAGGTGTCCCCCAGCTCCCGCCCGGGTGACCGTCACGATTCCCTCTCCTCCACCACACAAGCTCCTGGTGATCGTTACGTCCATGGCACAGCTCACACCAAGCGTGCTATGTCACCTGTCCCCAAGGGCCAGATAGGAGCCCCAGTGTCACACGCTTGGATGCTCATGTGCAGGCAGCGCCGGTCCTCCTCATCCTCACTACGGCACCAATACCAACGGCCCTGGTGCTTTTCTCTGTGCTTTGCCTCTCAGCTCTATTCTCCTTCTCTTTCACCAACCTGGTTTTGTTCATTATGAAATCAGAGACCGTCCCAACGTCCAGCCATCAAAGATCGAAAAGCTGGAGGTTGACTTGGGACCAGCCCGCTGATCCCACCTGCACCCTCTGCCCTCTCCATCCACCCTCTATCGCAGGGACGGACCCTACGGTCCCAAAATATCCCTTCTTGTGTCTCCTAGGGCTGGATTATCAGATCAAAAACCTCGTCGTGGACAACAAGCGGTTTGCTCTCCGCCTGTGGGACTCGGCGGGGCAGGAAAGGTAAGGTGCTGTGCTAGCGGCTTGGGGAGAGCAACCTTTTTCCAGCAGTTTAGTGGAGATGAGTGTTCTCGGCTTTGCTGAGCCAAGGAGGGGCTGTTTAACGAGGGGCTCTGTACAGGGTGTGATCTGATAAAGAGTAATAAAGGAAGTCATTAAGATAAAAACCAGTACTCAGGCTGTTTGTACAGCTCTGCCATCAGGATAGGAGCAAAATTAGAGTTTTGCCTTTTTTTTTTACAAACATGCGTTTCCAGCTTTCCCACTGGGATTTCAGACCGGTCCTAGGCGAAGCCTGGATCAGTGACGGTTTAAAATGCACGCAGGTACCGCAGCATCACCAAGCAGTTCTTCCGGAAGGCGGACGGCGTCGTGCTGATGTACGATATCACGTCGGAGTATTCCTTCTCGGACGTGCGGTACTGGCTGAGCTGCATCCAGGTGGGTGAAGCAGGAAAACCTCATTCTGTCCCCGAGGTCTGGGAGCTGGCGGTGACCCTGAGATCAGCATTTCCCCATCTGACCCCTGCCACCAGTTAGGGATGGACATTCTGGGAGCTGGCGGTGACCCCGAGATCAGCATTTCCCCGTCTGACCCCTGCCACCGGTTAGGGATGGACAGCTGGGGGTGAGCAAGGACTTCTGGTTGGAAAATACCTTTTCCTGGAGCATTTAATTTCAATTACTGCCAATTTTCACATTTTTGTAGTGTTTCCTGGGGTAATACTTTGATAGCATCGTTATGATAATTATCAACTTTTTAAAAATGAAGAAGCACTGCAGAGGAATGGAAAAATGTTAAAAGTGACTTTGAGAACACTCTTAACTCAAGAACAGCCCACTTTGAGTCTTGGGAAGTGGGAGGTAATTTGTGTCTTATTAAAAACTTATTGTCAGAGGTTTCGAATCAAGTACAACATCAGTGTTTATAAACGCTAGAACAAAACGAGATATCACCTTGCTTGGTGTAAATCCCAGCGAGAGCATCTTCTGGAGTTGAACACAAAGTGAATTCACTACACGGGTAATGTGTCCAGTTCTCTGTCCTGTTAATAGACCCGCACAGATGATTGAAGGGGAAAAAAATTTAAAAAACCCAACAAACCAACCAAAAAAAATCCAAAACCAAACCATTTCTTAAATTCTGCTAAACTCATTTAAAAATTGAGTTTTCTTATCAACCCAAATCCATGGGCGTCCTTCACGGTGCTCCAGGAGGTGTGCAGACACCGCAGCCAGCTGTGATTAGGGGAGATCCAGATGTGCTCCTGACCCTCCCCTCTTTCACTGCCCAGGAAGGAGCAGAGGATGGAGTTGCTATTCTGCTTCTTGGGAACAAAACCGACTGTGCTGCAGCGAGACAGGTCCCTACCGCCGAGGGGGAGCGCTTGGCCAAGGTAGGTGGGGTGGACAGCCAAGGGTGGACGCCACCAGCCCGAGGACCTGGAGAAAGCCCTTAACTGACCTTTTGTGCATCAGTGGGTGGAAAAATGACCTCTGAGCCCGTCTTTCCCCATTCCCTGCCTTAGTCTCCTGATACCATTTTAGTTTTGACCCAGCACCACCCCAGTAAAACAATTCACAGAACTGGATCTGGGAATTAAAACATCTCCAGCTCTGCTTATCTCTGCTGTGAAGTGTCACGGACCTTCCCAACCTCATGGAAATAACAAAACCATCGAGCCCTCTCCTGTTTTAAAGACACCGTTAGAGTGCCGTTAATCTCCTCAAATGTAGATGGCTAAAAAAAATTGAGCAGAATTTCACCTTGACCAACTTCATTTCAAAGTTTACGGGATTTTGGGACAGTTTTACAAATGGAGAGAGCAGGACAAGGGCTTAGATTATTTTTTTATTTTTTTTTTTTACAAACCATCACTGGAAGGCACGAAAGACCCGGGAACATCTTGTTAGGTCTCCGTATTTGCTCCACTAAGCAGAGTGCATCGCATCTCACTCTGTCTGCAGTGTCAGCCTTTCCCTCTGTATTAAAAGTCCAGCATCACAGCTACCAGAAAAGCTGGATTTCACCCCATATTCCAGGAAATCAGTTACTGAGTTATTTATTTCCTCGAGTCCCTCCTGCTTTCCCTTGACCATGCCTGTCCCTTGGTTATTTACTCCCCTGTTAAGCTATCCCAATGCAAGAACCCGACATCTCTATTCGGGCTCTGTGTTTTCCAGGAGCATCAGCTCATGTTTTACGAATGCAGCGCTGCCTCGGGTCACAACGTCTGCGAGTCCATGGTCAGCTTCATCAGGTGAGGCACCTGCTTGGATTTTGCCAGTTCAATAGGCTCCCTCCTTGCTTTTTTTTTTTTTTTAAACTCCAAATGCTGGTGTGTTACTGTCACCGTGTGCCCAAATGGCTGGGAAAACTCCCGGCGGCACGTGCACGGCCGGGATGTGCTGGAGAGAAGTGCTGGAAGATGTCACCTGAATATCCAGCATTGCAAGGAAATTCCTAACTTCTTTCAGCCATAAAATAGCCCAACAACACAAAATAGGGGGGGAACCCCCCGCTAATTTGCTGCTTTTTCTCCCAGGCTGCTCAAAGTTCGTGAAGATGAATTGAAAAAGAAGGCAGAGGAGGTACCAGAGGCACCCCAGAAGAAAAAGGGCTGCTGCTGGTGATGGACAGACCCCCCCGTTGTGATGGGTGACAGCCAGAAAAACAGAAAAATCACCCCCAGACACCATCGGTGCTCCCCAAGGGGCTGCATGCCCTGACCCCCCCGCGGATGCTGAGAGCAAAAGCCGCTGCGGAGGAGCCGGCTGTCACCCCGTCCCCTCCCTGCTCGTCTCCTGCTGTGGTCCCAGAGCACACGGACAAAATCCTCGTTGGGAAACTTTCATTTGGAGATAAAAAACCAGCCAAAGGAAAGAGGCAGAAAAGGAACCCAGCTGGATCCAAGATGCTGGAAGGGTACTGGGAGCAGCAGGGAGGAAAACTGAGTCTTGGGATAAAATAAATGAATAGCAGGAGTCACCCGAAGGCTGGAGGATAAAACAAGGGGGTTTAGGGCCATGGGTGCTGCTCTGCAGCTGGGACTTTTGCTCTGGCTTTATAATCTGAAGGGATTTGATCTGGACCGACGAAGCACGCGGGATGTCCCAAATGCAGCTTTTAATCTCTCCAACCAGCCAAGGTGAAGCTGGCTTTGCCCTTTCCCAGTTTATCGTGGCACTGAGCGGTAATGGCTACTAAAAACTGCTCAAAATAAATTCGAAAGCCCCAGGAGCATGGCCAGGATAACAGAAAAGAGCACAGGGGTGGTGGGATATATGATGAAAAAAATACTTGCAAGAGCCCTTCCATTGCTCCCAGAGCAGATTTTTGCACTATTGCAGCAAATCTCAGGATGGGAAGGAAAAAGCAAGCTGCTGCACCCTGCCCTTCTGCAGCTGAGACCGTTTCTTGATGAAGTTCTGCGTCAGTTTTAAAAGCCAGTGTGAAAAATCTAAAAAAAGTACACGTCACGGGTTCAATGTTTCTTTTCCTTTTTATAGCTTGATGCAGAGAACCGTATTTTTGCAGAGAAAGACATACAGACTGAATAAATAAGAATGCGAGTGTTATATTTTAATATTTTTATATATTAGAGGTGAAATGTGGCATCCCTGGCAGTTCAACAGATGTATTTAAAGACTGTGCTTCCATGCAGGTTTTGGGGAAATAATTCTGCTCAGATTTTTTTTTTTTTTCAGTTATTATTTATATGTCTATTAAGGCAAAGCATAATAGTAGCCAGTTTCTGCTTTACAAAAATATAGTGACAACAAGAGTTGGTTTTCTAATAACAGTAGATATTAAAAAGAAAAGTTTGTCATTCTGCGTGTTTCTGACTCTGTTATAACTCAGCTTTCCTGGGTCCACAGAGGCTCCTGGCTGCGTGACCCCGTGCCGAGCCGCACGTCCGCTGAAGCCATCCATCAGATCAGCTTTTCCCTTCGCCTCGATTCGCCGGGAATATGTGCGGAAGATGCTGCTTTGCCGAGCGGCAGCAGGGTTGTGCAGAAAAACGTTTTAATTTCTTTGCAAAATAAGAGTTGAGGTCGCCGAGGCTGAATTTTCCCATTAGATGGCAGCAAATCCAGCAACACCTTCAAACTGGGCGACGTTTGTGCTGCAAAGGGAGAGCGGGGAGCTCCAGCAGGGACCAAAGGAGAGATCGGGAAAAGAACAGGCTTCCCAGCACAGCCGGCAGAAAGAGATCTGTCTTATTCCACTCGAAATCAGGTGTAGGAAAAAAAAAAAAAAAAGGATGGAGTTTGTGCCCAAAGGTGTTTTGCTCCACTCCAAACCTCCCTCCAAACTTGGGAATGAATTTTTTATTGCCAAGATGAGAGAAGTGCCAGGAAAGCGATAAAACATGTTGGAAAACACGGTCAGCGTGTTGCATGTAAAAGCATCTTCCACTTTTAATAATTCACCATCCCAGCAAACGTTCCCACTCCGGAATCAAAGGGATGGCTCATCTGCAAGCTGCTGAACGCACGCACGGGTGTTGGGAGGAGGATCAAGGTCTGAGCTATTAACAGCAATAGGGAAATGCATATTTCTTTGGACCACAGGAATTTTTTTTAATTTTTTTATTTTTTTTGTAAAGCAGGTTGTTTCCCTTCAAGCCATTTGTAATTCCTCAAGGCGCTCCACGAGAAGGAGAGGAGCTGCCCCAGCCAAGCCGAGATTGCAGAAAATCTCAGATACCAGCCCAAAAACCCAGCAGGCGTTTACCGCCGTCATGCTTTGATGCATCCACCTTGGAAGCAGAGAACCCGGACCAGCTCCTGACAAGTGGGAAAAAAATTGTCCAAAGCTTCCAGTGCCCCAGCCACCAGCTCTTGGGTCTCACCCAGCATCCCCCAGAATTTCACCCTATTTCCCTTGAAAGACAATAAAATGGGGGTGCGGGGACCGTCCTGCTTCCGGAGCTGGGATGGATGGGGCAGGAAATTCAAACCTGATCGGAGGAAGGATTTTTTTCTCGCAACATTTAATTAAACTTGCAGAATTCATCGCTGCAGGAAGTCGTTGAGGCCAAGAGCTTAAACACAGCGGAAAAGGGACCAGAGAGGTCCCAAAGCCACCCCTCACTGCCCAGCAGCTCTCTCTGATAATGCGTTTAATTGCAATTAAGGACCGAAGCCTGCATCCGAGAGCTGGGTGATGCTGAGACTCCTCACTCCAGCCTTTTTCTGAGATTTTCATGCTGGGGGGGTGGCTCTTGGGACCTCTCTGTCACCCAGCCCTTGGCTCCTGGAAGCTTTTTCCACACTTTTTGGGGCAGTAGCATCTGTGTCCCCCCCCTCTAATATTCCCCCCCT
>NW_010112435.1:577-2417 GCF_000699245.1 Pterocles gutturalis | reverse complement strand
GCCAGGACAGGCTAACTCATTCCCTTCATATGGCACGGGATCCCTGGGAAGGACTCCAGCTGCCTCGACACAAGGCAAAGGACCCAGGAGAGAACAAACCTCCGTGAGAGCTGGTCTTCCTGGGAGCGGACAGAGCTCTCCCCCACCGCCGAAGCGCCCTCGGGGAGCTGGTTGAGCTGGTCCATGATCTCCAGGCCGTTCTCCTCCGCAATCTGGACGATGAGACTGTCCACCTGCTCCTGCGGCGTGGTCAGCGTGGTGGCGGAGCTCATGGAGTCCTCCATCACCTGCGACAGAGACAGCCTGTCACCCGGTCCCATGGCAGGGCCCTTTCCTGGCTGCAGACCCCACATCGTCCTGGCCCCCACAGCCCGAACAGCCTCCAGCCTGGCAGCAGGACCTCAGCGAAGGGACACAAGGTTCGGTTCTGCCCCAGACGCCCTTTGAGCAATAGCCAGCTACGGCATAGGGACAGCCGCCCTCCCTCTCCTCCCCGTCTGCCACGTTCACACCTTTGCACGGCAAACTCCCTCCCCATCGGACAGAGACGTGGCTCCCCCAGTGCCTCTCCTACCCCGCAAACGCAGAGAACAGAATCGCCTGACCAGCTCAGGGCTTTCCCACACCGGAGGCTGGAGTCCCCCAGGGGAACAGAGCACTGCTGGGGACGCCTGACTTACAGCCAGGACCCGGCTCTGCCCCGGGAGGCAGCCGTTACGGTGCACAGAGACGAGCCCACCCTCCCGGACCCAGCAGCTCCCAGCCCCCTCAGAGGCCCCTAGCACTTACCGACGTGTGAACATCCAAATTCTGAACCTGCTGCTCGAATTTATCCATCACCGCAGACACCTTCTGCAGGTCCATGGAGCTCAGAGCCTTGTCTAAGGCCTTGGTCACCTGCGCCATGTTTTTCGTCACCTGCAAGAGGAGGATGCTTCATAGATGCTCCCCAAACTCATCGCTGCTGAGAGTAAAACCCAGGCCAGCGAGAGAGAAGCCGGCGTTTCTGATGCCTGCAGCAGTGCTAGGAGGCAGGACAGGCTCTGCCTGCTCACCAGACGCTGCAGCCAGCAGCCTGGCTGTGGGTTCCAGCCACACGCGGTCCCTGAAGACCCCCAGCCCCCCAGCCTCATCCATGCCAGGAGGCAAGACACTCCGGGCACGGGCCCCTCTCTCTGCGCAGCCTCGGGTTCAGAATTTAAATCGAGCCCCCGACAACGCAGCTCCACTGCGGGGCCACCCAGAGGGACTCTTTGCAGGCTGCACCACGGTGAGGGGGGCTGAGCTAACCAAGAAGCCGAGCGGGATCCTTTCTGGGGGCAGGGATGTCGAGAGGGCTCGAGGCAGCGAGAGGAAGAGCCAAGGGCCTCTCTCTGCAGGGCACAGACGGGTCTCGAAGCCCCAGGCCCACGCCGAGGCTCTTACCCCCTTCATCGTCACTGCTGTCTGGACCTTGGAGGCCACCGCATCCACCCGGGATGACATGCGAAGCCAGTTAAGCCCCTCGTTCTTCTTGCGGATGGCATTCTCCGCGTAGACGCGAGCGCATTCCACGTTCTTCTGCTGAAGGGCCTGGAAAGGGCAAAGAGCAACGGCTCGCACGGAGAATCCACCGCAGGTCTATAAACAAGCGGGTTCCGTTCCTGCCTGGCAGGTTTCCAGCAGGAAACAGCTCTCCTGCGACTCCTGTGACCCTCAAAACACCGACCACGCCCTCGGATGGGAACCAAATCCCTCTCAGTGTCACAGGGACGCACCACATCTACCGGCAGATTTGAGAGCTGAGGGGGACACTCGACATACTCGGAGGCTGAGCTGTCATATGCTTGAGGAAGGGGAC
>NW_010112435.1:0-546 GCF_000699245.1 Pterocles gutturalis | reverse complement strand
CCGTCCCGTTCCCCCCAGCCCCCTGGGATCTCCAGCCGCTCGACAGTGTCCCCACCGCTCCCACCCACCTTTTTGACTTTGGCTTGCTCAGCCTTGGAGTCTTTCTCGGCTTTTTTGGCGAGCTTCTCCAGCTGCTTGGCTGTGAACTGCGGAGAAAGCCACAGGTTAGCGCCTGGATAGGGTCCTGCAGAACCGGGGACCACGGGGAACGGAGCCCCTGCTGCCTCCCCCACCCAGCAACACCGGCCCACACCTGTCCCGACCCTCTGGCCGCGGGGGACACCCCCCCAACCTCGCTGGGGATCGGCTCCTAGAGCACCCGGTAAACTGGGAAATCCATTTCCCCCACTTCCGAGATGGAAAACACCGGGAACGGCGGCCAAACCCGGTTAAAGAGCTCCCTCTTCCCGCAGCCACCAGCATCGGCGGGGCTCCCGCGCCTCCCGGAAGGCGGATCTCCAGAGGCCAGACCCTCCTTCTATCACAGGAGTGTGTCCGGGGGCGGAACGGTCCCCGGGGCCCTCGGGGACCGGCGATAGGTGACAG
>NW_010112434.1:7379-8505 GCF_000699245.1 Pterocles gutturalis | reverse complement strand
CAGAGGCAGGTGCAGGGGAAAATTGCTAATTAGCTCCGGGACATTAAGCTCCCATTCTTGTGAGAGAGGGAACTCGGCATCTTCTGCACCAGGCAGGTCTGGAGGGGGGCCGAGACACGGCGCTCTGCAGCCTCGTCTCCTTGCTTTGCTGCTTCTGCTGCTGTGAAACCCACCCCGTCCCACCCCACTATCACCCCACGCACCCCGAAAGCCCCAGTGCCATCGCAGGCAGGAGGATGCAGGCACAGCTCTCTCCCTCCAGGTTTTCTTTGAAAAAATGAGGAAAAAAAAATCCCCAACATGGATCATGCAGAGACAGTGCATGGGGAGATGGAGTCGGTGCTCGGAGGAAGAGGAGCTCCTGTTACAGACCAGAGATGAAGGACGTGGCTCTGGAGTGGTCCGTCTGGACTCGGGTTTAACCAAGCCCAACAGCATCCCCGCCCAGGCAGGTCCTGAGCCCGTACCTAGTGCCCGGGAACTCATCAGACAGCCACGGCGCTCAAAAAACAAGTTTTTCAGCCCAGTTTTACCAGTGACAAGGCAAATCTGCCTGGCTGGAGTTTTGGAGGTGGGAATTGGCCCTGAGGGTGCGGGGAGACCCCAAACTCTGGCGAGGGTCTGCCCCTTTGTGGGGAGGAGAGGAGGGTATGGCGGTATCCCTGTGTCCCCAAGCACAGCCAGCCCGTGGCCAGCACCAGGGTGATGGACAGAAGGATAGATGGATGGATGGATGGAGGGATGGAGGGATGGGTGGATGGAGAGATGGATGGATGGATGGATGGATGGAGAGATGGATGGGTGGATGGAGGGAGGGATGGGTGGATGGAGGGATGGGTGGAGGGATGGAGGGATGGATGGATGGAGGGATGGGTGGATGGATGGATAGATGGATGGATGGATGGAAGGATGATTGGTTGGTGGGTTGGTGGGTTGGTTGGTTAGTTGGAAGGATGGATGGATGGATGGATGGACAGAGGGAAGGATGGAGGGATGGATGTAAGCATGGATGGATGGTTGGATGGATGGATGGATGGATGGATGGAGGGATGGATGGACAGAGGGAAGGATGGAGGGATGGATGTAAGCATGGATGGATGGTTGGATGGATGGATGGATGGATGGA
>NW_010112434.1:0-7279 GCF_000699245.1 Pterocles gutturalis | reverse complement strand
AAGGACAGAGGGAAGTAGGGAGGGATGGATGTAAGCATGGATGGATGGTTGGATGGATGGATGGAAGGAAGGAATGACGGATGGACAGACTGCTCCGAGATAATAAGCCCCACAACAGCAGCTCCAGGGGGCCGGCTATGGCTCTCCCTGCTTTTTCCCAAGGGGATGGAGCGACTCACCCCAAGCCCCAAGAGAGCCAGCGCAGCTTCCCCGGCAGCCAGGCTCCTCTCCTGGCTCATCTGCCAGCCTTATCTCTGCCTGCGTCATCCCGCTTCCCTCCCTATCTTACCATTGCTCTATTTTTGGCAGCAGGAAACCCCTCCTGGGCTGATAACACGCCTTTGGAACATGATCTTAAGAGTTTCCTCTTTTTATTTCTAATGCTGGAGGTAAGAAAAGCCTCAATCTTTGCATTTTCCCCGAGAGGAGGTGGAATAGCAGCGGGCAGCCCCGTGCTGGGCTGGACCCATGGGCAGCGGTGGGGTGGCCCACATGGACCCTCTTGCCTGGGTGGGATCGTGCGGGTGGAAAGCCCAGGCAGGGCTGTGCCGTGGGGCAGGGTCTCGCAGCTACAGCTGGATCCACGGGAACGGCGGGCGAGCGCAGGTGCTGGTGTCCCAGGCTCCCCGGGTGACACACAGCTCCGCAATGCAAAACCCTCCCACTGACCTCACCACCGAGCCTTATCGGCAAGGCGTTGGAGCGAGACGAATGAGCCAAGAAAATACTCGCGGGATGAGATCACCTCGGCTGTCTTTGTGGCTCCCAAAATGCCTCGGCCATGCCGAGCCCGGATAACCAGGGTGGTGCGGGCAGTTGAAGGTGCCTGTGATGGAGAAGAGGTTTGGAGCTGGGTTTAGGCTGGGCTCAGTGCATCTCCTGCGGCGATGGTCACAGTGGGGAGAGCATCCCCCATCCGCCAAGCCCCGCTGCTGGGCTGTGGGATGCTGAACCCCCCAAACTGCTCCGTGGTGATTCACCCTATAAAGCTCCCTCCAGGTACCTGCTTCTCTCCCAGGATCCCGATTCAAGGTGCAGCCAGGTGGGAAGGAGAGCTGGAGCTCATGCAACCACACGAGCACCTTTGTTGGGCTGTTTCCCGGTGCCAGGATCTGTGCGGAGTGCATGGTGGGGCTGGGGGGAGCCCTGGGGCTGTCCCCCGAAGGTCCCAGAAGGGAGACACCTCCACAAGATGCCAGGTCTGATCACGACTCCTCTTCCATCTCCTCCGATACCGGTTTCTCTCCGGCAGCTTTAAAAGTCACGCCGTTTTGGGGGTGTCCCAGCTCTTTCTCCAGCAGGTATGCGTGACCTGGGGTGAACCCCATTCCCGTGGCCTTTTCCTGCAGCCATGACTCAATGTGCCTGGAGAGGGCACAGGTGGGAAGGGGGTGTTCCGGCTTCTAGCCTGTCCCCTCAACTCCTTTTCTTGCTGCTTCTTGAGGTGGTGACTGGTAGGGCTCTTCCTCGGTGGAGGAAGGAGAGGAAAGCTCAACCCAAACAGCCTCAGTGGGGGCTCAGCTGGAGCAATGGGGGGGCCAGGGTCGATCCCATTGGAAAGAGGCTGCTGGGGACGTCCCCATGGGCAGCCATCCCCCGAGACACGGCTCCAGTGCTGCTCCCACCTGCCCCATCGCTCTGGGAGAGAGCAACTTACTTCTACACCTCGGGGCTGGAGCCTCAAGATTCCCCCTTATTTGGGGGACGCAGGTGAGGGTCACACAAGGTTGGGATGCTCCTGCTCCCCCCAGTCCTCATCCTGGGTGCCAGGCTGGGATGTCCCAAACCCTGGTAACCCAGGGGACGTCCCCGCTCCCCAACAAGGGTACTTCAGCCACGGTTCTCCATCGATCAGACACCTGGGGAGGCGATGCCATGGCCTCCTCCTCCTCCTCTTCTCTGCGTTTGACACCCCCTGAGTCATTTCCATTCCTGGCTGTGAAATTGTCCCATTCTGCTTGCTTTTATTTCCCTGTTTCCTGAAAGGGACTCGTTGTTCCTGACCTGCCGGCGCCGGCGCCGGTACGGTGGGACTGGGGGCTTTGCTTTCAGTCACCGGCATCCGCCGGGAAGATGCCAACAAGAACAAAGGCCAAGTGCGGCCGCCTACCACCGCCCAGGGGGACACTGGGAGCCACCAGCCCCAGGGGACAGGGCTCGATATTTCCATAGCAAAGCCCTTAGCCCTCGTTTGGCCATGTTCACACATCCAAGGCATTTTCGCTCTTTCTTGAGAAATGCGAAGCGCTGGGTGTGATTTCCTGCCCGCAGGAGGGCTGGCAGTGAACCGCCCCCCCCTGTGGCTTTGGCATTACCGGGAGGGAGGACAGCTCTGTCCTCTGCCCCAGTGCCGGGTGGAAGTGTGGGGTGACAGTGCCACCGAGGAAAGTGCCATGGGCAGGTGGCCACGGGCAGCGTCCCCGTGCTGGCCACATCTGCACACTTGTCTCTGCTCCGGGGCACCTCCAGGTTGATGTGGCCCCCTTGTCAGTACTCCCTCCTCATGGCCAAGAGGGGGATCAGCACCCTAATTTGGAGGCAGCACCAGCAAGAGGAGGGAGATAGCACCCAGAGGGACACCAGCCACCCTCCTCTTCCATGATGAGGATAAATGCATCTTCCCGGTTGTGAGGATAACCTGCCAGGGCAAAACCGGCGTGGCGTTGTGTTCCCAAACACAGAAGAAAGGAAAACTCTCTATACAGGAAGAGCAGCCCTGGCCAAGTCATGCTGGGGTGAGGAGGGAGAAAAGGGCTGTTCACTCTTGTCCCTACTGATGACGCTTTATGAAGCAGGCTGTCCCACAGCTGTCTCCAATGCATGGCCAGGAAAAGGGAGATAGGAAGTGGAAAGTGGAGCATTGGGCAGGTAATATACAGTGGGAAAGATGGATGGATGGATTGGATGGATGGAAAGAATGAAGGATCTTCCTTTTCCGCTCATTTAAATGCCACAGAGAGAATGATGTCTTATCAGTACACCAATAAAAAGTACAAACTCTTCAAAGCTCTGATGACGCCCCCGTTTCCTCAGGGGCTGCTCAGCTACCGCGAAAGGAGATAAGATTATCTAGCACCCTGTTTGGTCACATCTTGAAAACCTCCAGCAATGGAGGCTCCACCATGTCCCTGGGGAGATTGTTCCAGTGAATGATCGTTCTCACTGTAAAAAATTTCTTTCTTATGTCGAGATGAAACCTCTCCTGGTGCAACTTGTTCCTGTTGCGCCTTGTCTTCTTCAAGTGGATCCTTGTGAAAAAAGTGCTCGTACCAGTGCAGAGGACTTCCCAGCTACTCCGTGTTAACAAATGAGACGTGGCTGGGAGACCATGCAGCATGGGACAGACAAGCTCTGTGTCACCACTGGGCTCGGTCCCAGCTGCATCTGAGCACATGAGCCACGCGTGGGAGCTGTGTTGCAGTGAAAACACAAGTGAACAGCGTGTCAGGTGTGAAGGTAACACCTTAACAGCATTGA
The DNA here is from genome assembly GCF_000699245.1 of Pterocles gutturalis. Lineage (NCBI taxonomy): Eukaryota > Metazoa > Chordata > Aves > Pterocliformes > Pteroclidae > Pterocles > Pterocles gutturalis. Next base: position 3,802 of record NW_010112434.1, on the reverse strand, counting down.
CCATCCCCTGGCATGGTGACAGCGAGGGTGACACCAGGCTGGGCACTGCTAATATGTGGCTGGATTACCAGAGGGCTCATTGCTCAGATGCAATTTCTTTCCATGCTTCAGCTCCAGGGAGCAGCTCTGTGCAGGGACGTGTGTCCCCAGCACTCCTGTCCCTCCTCCCACGGCTCCGCGGGGCTTGATGTCCAGACCCTCCTTGGGCGCCCACTCCACTGTGACACCACGCTGAAGCGCTCTGCTCCAGGACCTTCTCGTCCTGGCAGGATCCCTCCTCTGGCATGCAGCACAGATGCTGCCTCTAGCAATGGAGAACAGCAAAGAAAAAAGTGGTAAGACCAGGACCTGCAAATGATGGGTATGGAGCTCTCCCGTGGCGGGTTTCCACCAGACTCCCACGCTGAAGGTTTTCTTGCTTGCAGTAATGTGCTTCAGCTGGCAGCCTGCAGCTCTGCTCTGTGACCTGGCTTTTTTTGACAGGGTAAGGCTCCTCTGGGAACACGAGGACATGGGGACACATCCACACATCTGCCCTGCACGATGCAGCAGCAGGTCAGGAATCCCAGAGCCAGCTCTGGGCAAGGACGGTGCCAGCACGCAGGTTCGGGTGTCCAAAAAGCAATAGCTGCGTTAGCTGGGGCCAATTCCAGCCCCTCTGGGTGGGATGCTGGAGCTAGTTTTGGTGGTCTGGAGGTGACCTGTTCTTCAGAGCCTGCGACACCTGGAAGCCTCCACAGGGAATGTGGAGATGAAGCCCAACAAGCTTGTCCTCGGCTTGTCTCCTGGCCCAACCTTCATCCACTCATGGGGTAAACCTCACCCTTCCCCAGCCCAGCCCAAAGAGGGAAGGGGTGGTTGAGCAAAGACCTTCAAGCGGAGCCGCATGTTTTAGCTGTGCACTCGATGATACAATAGAAAATGCCTCCGAAGTCCCGGCCCTCTGGAGCATTTCCTTAGCTCGCTGGAATTTCCGTTTATTTCTTCCTCTCCCAGGCTCTTTACGAAAACCGGTGTCACCACATGCGTCCCCTCGGCAGGCTCTGGAGACTGGCCAAGCTCTCCTGGACCCCCTCTGGGGTCTCTCACCAACGTGCCGGCCATTCTTGCTCTCCAAGGGTGTCAGCTTCGGCTCGCCCCTTGATTAATCACCAAAGGCGACTCTGCCAATCAAGGAAAGATTTACAAGGCGGGCAGGAAGCTCTTGTTTTTACAGGAGTGCCTCAAACACACACACACAGTAGGAAAAGCAAACATTCCAGGCATACCAAGGGATCCACGGGATAAAAATTCCCCAAACAGCCCAGATTAAGATACTTGGCAGCACATGGAAACACTAAAACCTGGACTCAAGGATTTAATTGTCTTATTTAACAGAGAGCCCCGAGCGCTACGTGGAACAACCTGAGCTGGATGGGAACAGCCCCCCTGGGGGGGCTGGGAGGGGGGTCAGCGGCAATGCCCCCTGTACAATAAAGGTCAGGGCTGGCCCCCACCCCTCTCCCAGCTCCATATGGTCGGCAGAGCCTTCGGGCAGAGTTTAATGGGATTTTTTCCCTTTGGAAAGGCTCAGCCTTGCTGTTTAGCAAGTTGGGCAGGGGTCACTCCGAATCGGTGCGAAGCCAAATCCCAGCCCGTCAGAGCAGAGGTGAGCGCTGCTCCAGCTCCGATCACCGAGACCCCTGGCCTGTGCGGAGCGGTCGGTGTGCTGGGTCAATCCCTGGTACCCCCTGCCCCACCCTACAGCTCTCCGAAGCCAACAGAAACACTCCCATCCCATCTGGTCCCAAATGCCAACCCAGGAGATGCAGCAACGCCCCCGCCACGGCTCCCCTCTGCTGAAATACTCCTTGAGCATCATTGGGGTTGGATGAGACGAGAAACAGACAACCCAGAGCAGGTCCAGTCCCACCAGCTGCTTCGAAAGAACAACCTGGCTCCCAGGCTGCTTGACCTGCTCACTCCCAGGCTCGTCCCCAACTCTCGCTGCTTGAGGAACAGCAGCAACATTTTTCACTTCTGGGTTTTCAAGGGAACATAAGAAAGGCAGGAGGGAAACAGCACTTTGGTTTCTTTAAAAAAAAAAAAATTACTCCCAATGATGTGCTTCCCCTTTCTCTGATGCTCTTTTGAACTTCCTTTTCGTTTTCAATGTGAAACATTTTTTCAAGGGAGTTCACTCTCTGGCTGTATTTCCCAGAACTTGCTCCTGTTTGTCAATTTATCTGGGCAATCATGCGATTAGTCCCGACTGTGTGTTGTGGGGTGCCCTTGACTCTATGTCGGGCTTTGAATCCCTCTAGCTGAAGAAGAGGGAAAAGCACTGAGGGATGAGAAAGTGAGAGGGCTCCGAAATTTTTGGAAGCTAGAAATATTCTCCCCTCTGAAAGGATCGCTTGCCGTATAAAGGCTCCTTTTTCATCTTTCTGCAAACCACCCACAGAACGTGGAATTTGACCTCATTTAGTTACGTATGGCTTGTCTGCTTCTGCTCTGCCTCCAGCTGCCAATGGCTGGTCCTGGCAGGAAGCTCCAGTCCCCACTCCCAGACGGACAGTTTCTGGAAGAGCAGCGGAGGGGACTGCTAAGGAAATAAGTCATCTGCTGAAAGCGAGAGTTACAGGGAAGCATGTGCTTGAGATCATTGATTCATGGGATGGTTTGGGTCAGAAGGGACCATTAAAGACCATCTAGTCCAACCATGGGCAGGGACCCCTCCCACTAGCCCAGGTTGCTCAAAGCCTCATCCAGCCTGGCCTTGAACCCCTCCAGGGATGGGGCATCCACAGCTTCTCTGGGCAACCTGTGAGTCAGCCAGGGCAACCAGGAGAGAGCCTTCTCTTCTCCAGGCTGCACACCCCCAACTCTCTCAGCCTGTCCTCACACGGGAGCTGCTCCATTTTGGAGCTGCCCCAGCCTCTGACCATCTTCGTGGCTCCTCTGGACTCACTTCAACAGCTCCGTGTCTGTCCTGCGCTGGGGACCACAGAGGAATCATGCAGTAATTATCTTGGAATGAAATCCTCATTTACACACTCAAAATGTCATCTGCTGTGCACTAGGAAGATGCAGATCACCCAGATCACCCTGAGCGTTTATCCCAAATCCCATGCTCAGGCACAAGCCTGCCCCAAAGGCTCACTCCAGCTTCCCTCCGGCAGCCCAAGCTTTCACAGAGCTCCCTGTGGCTGGAAGGATGCTCCACGGGATCCAGATGTGGGAGCACGACTCAAATCATGGAGAGTTTGCATCTCAGGACAGCACAGCATTACTGCAGGCAGTCTCCCTGTGGTCCTCCTCTCTTTCCTGCCTCCCTTCATCACCAGACAACACAGCAGGGATCCAAGAGACCTTTCAACGGCTGGCTCATGGCTGGGACACGAGTGCATCCTGGTTTTGTCCCAGTAAACAGGATTGGCTTTCATGTGTGGCTCTGCATTTCTTCTGCCATCGCATGTGTCAGTGCCACTGCCCTTCCGGCTCGCAGCAGAGTTTAACCCAGCTTCCACGGGGGTCCCCGCGCTGCCACGGCTGTGCTGAGCGTGCAGTCCTGACCCAGGAGCCAGCATCTTCCCTTCCCGGAGCTTTTGCAAGTCCACTGAGCTTCTAGCTTGGCAATTGCCATCTGCAAAGTTCAGCATCTGCTTAAACAACAACAACAACAACAAAAAAAAAAAGCTGTCTGTGTGTAGTAAGTTTAACGTGGGCTCGCAGGGACGTGAGTCACCATCGCCAGCGTTGTTTTCTGCGCCGTGGTATTTTTGTTTGCCCTTGACCACAGAAGGACGACACAACTCGGCTC
>NW_010112433.1:0-1335 GCF_000699245.1 Pterocles gutturalis | reverse complement strand
TAACATTCTGTGATTCTGTGATTTTTCTCTGATACTTTCTATCTTGCACTAACATTACAATTCTTTTATTGTTTCTCATTCTTAGTCTGTACTGCACCTCTTTCTAAAACTGCACACTCACATATTGCTTTACTTTGCCCTGCTTTTCTTCCCTGGCAGGATAATTGTTGATTCTTCATGTGACTATTCTCCTACTCTGCCTCATGCAAGCTTAAATAACAGTACTGTGGGTACATGGCATGATCAGGATGTTATCCTGTCCAATATGTAGAGTCAGAAAAGACTGGGGCTTATTGTCAGGAGTACGATGAGTTTCTCTGGAAAATTTAAGATTGAATGCTTTTGGTGGGACGACAGACTGGAGGATTACAACCTGATGTTTATGCACCTTCTACCACTGCTGTCTTGTGCTTCAGTAATCTAACCCTGTGATTGATCAGTGAGGCCAAAAAAGTGATGTATGTTTTTCATGTACTCTTTAAAAAATACATTGTGGATATATTAAGTCTGATAGCAAATCAAATGTGACTGACTAGCAGAAAAGGATCTTCCATGAACAATTTGTGACATATCTTCCAAGACACATCATTTATTCTTTGCAATGTACCCTCTTCTGGAAGCAACACTTGTCATCACTTCTCTCAGATCCTGTAACGATATTCAGCCACCACAAGATCCTAAAAACGCAGGAATAAATTCCTGCAGCATTTATATCCTGTTTGTTCAATAAAAAGTTGCTTTTAAAAAATAAAATAACTGCTCTTCTCCAGTAACGTTCAGGTAGTCGTTGCCTTGAGCAAACTTTCTTGCGTTGATCTGCTTCACCATCTGAAAGCTGACTTTCTAGTGACCTCTAGCAAAACTGAGCAGGACGGGCATAAAACCTTTCAGAACCAAACATACTGAATCAGGTGCAGTGCAGAGCACCCAGCAGCCAGAAGAAAATTCTGCTTCTCTCTCCTCTCCCTGCACATTCAGCTGTGTATTTCTTTTGACAAGGAAACTCCAGTCTGCCACCTGGCACCTTTCACACTCTCCCTCCTCTTGAAACCCAAGATGGGAGAGGGACGGAAAGGCAGGGGCTGGACGGGACCGGCTGCGCTCTGCTGTGCCGCGGGGGGAGCGGCGGGGCCGGGGCGGCGGCACGGGGTTCTGCCTTCCTGCGCCTTTTTTTTTCCCCCTGAAGTTTATTGTAAAGGGGTAACGTTTGCGGGTTCGTCACGTGACCCTGACAGGTCCTGCCTATTGAGAGCCAGACCACCCACGTGGAGGACGATGGAGCTGCTTAATAGAAACAGGCATGTAATTGTGAGGCTTTCCAGCACTCTGCAGAAT
>NW_010112432.1:0-59112 GCF_000699245.1 Pterocles gutturalis | reverse complement strand
GAGGGGGGGGCGGGAAGGAGGGTCTTAGCGTTCCAAAGCGGTTTGGCTTTCACTGGGCACTGGGCTCGGGAAGAAAACTTAATGAAAATATGCACTGAAGCAGGGACGGATTTGAAATTTGCCTTAATGTGGGTTTTCACTCTGCAGCTGTTAAATGTCGGCGGTTAAAATCTCGAGTGGTTTTATTTGTGAGCAAAATCAGGTGATTTCATTTCTAGGGGCTTGCCTTGGCCTCACTGGGAAGGACGAGCTTGTCCCCCCGAACTGTCAGAGCAGAGGGAACAGTCCTGCTCCTGCGGAGCGGCTGTCGCAATGTTTCTTTGTATTAATTCCTAGTTAATATTCAGCACACAAAAAAAAGCTAACCATCTCCTTTTAGTGTCAGAAGCATTTCAAATCAGTGCAGCCGGTCCCCTCTCGTGCAAGTTTTACATCTACGCCCTTTATTCATCAAGATAATGCCATGTGGAGAACCGAGTCCTTCATGCAACTAAGTGGTTTTTCAAACTGTACAGACTGTGCTTTCTTGGGAAAGCCACCCAAAAGGGTGCCTTTCAAATGTACAAAAATGTCCCTATTTTTACACTGGGAAGATGCAGGCCTAGAATTGCAGGAAGTTCATTTCACCCATAGTTTCTATACCGCAGGAATATCCCATAGACTGCTTTCCTATTCCATAAATGTCAGTAAGCACTGAACTTGGTAGTTTTTAATCGTAAGTACCAGGACATTTAGGACTCCCCTTAAGGCTCCAGGTAGCTGGGTTGTGAGCTGAGGAAAAGCTCAACAAGCAGTTCAGGGAAAGCCCTCGGGTTTTTTTCTAGAATCATTCCAAGTATACGATGCTCAAGGTTCAACCCCTCAAGCCCTCAAATGCAAATATAAAACCTGATGGAATTAAATGTTACATTCTCATAGTTTCCAGACAATTTAATTTGTTTTAAAAGGTCTATTTCACAGTTTTCAGATACCTTGTATCTACAGCACTACCCCAACACGCAAAGAGAAGAGGATTCATTTTTGTGTGAACACAAATCGCTATGTTAAAGGTTATTAGACTCAGAATTGTCCATTGGAGCTGGCATTAGATCAATCCCTGTATCAGATAGCTTAGTTTTGAGGTGAACAAACTGTCTGAAGGCTGTCAATTGCGATATATTAACAACCTCACCTTTTCCCATCTTAGTAGCTAAGTTTGAAGAAGTGAAACATCTCTCTTTAAGTCTTTAAAATATGCTATTTAGCATATTACTTGTGAGGAACCTCATGGTCTCTGACAAGGAGAGAGCAGCTGCCCGTGTCATACAAAGGGACTCGGCGTAGCCAGAAGCCTGCCATTTCACACCCAAAGTGGTTTGTTTTCCTTCAAAAAAGTATCTAGTACTGAAACCCCTGATACACATTCCTTCAGTTTTTACTGTTTCTGGAGTTTCCTGGTCTGCCTTAACAGAAGCGTCATGCTGCTGTTATCGTGTTGGTCTTCTTTCCCATACAATACTGCCAAGCAATAAGAATTTAAAAAACAGTCTGAATTTCTCATACTTTGCATAATCCTCTTTCTCCTTGAGTTACAAATAAAGCATTGTATTCAATTAGATTCACAGCAGGTGAAAACCCCAATTAGTGAATCCATTTTCTTGGCATTTTTCCCCTACCTTACACCCACACACCACTTCACTTTCTTTTTTTTCTTTTTTTTTTTTTTTTAACAGTAAAGGGGAACTCTGATTCATTCCTCAATTTAAAAGCAAATTAACCCTTTGATCTCCCAAATCAAACTATTACCCACTCAAGAACATCCAGGGAAAAACAAGAATGTTAAAAGATTAAGGGATTAAGGCCTATTGACTTTATAATTTGATTTTATTAAAAAATAATCTATTTAATGTAGTTCTGGTTGTTGTCTTCAAATTCACAAAAGCTTTTAGCTGTTTAGATTGACCTCAAAATTATACTTTTTGTTGTATAATATGTGCAATTAATACCACTCATTCCAAATTATTTTTAAACTACCCATCATTTATTATAAAAATATATTTTGTTTGCAGTGCAAATGGTGACTGTCTTTGGCATTTGTAACTGAAGCCAGTCTTTACACCATACTTAATTTTAAGCCATTTATTTGGTACGGCACAGTCTTCTTCCTGTAGAAAATAAAACAGGATTACAGAGTAAGCAGAATTTTAATTCCCTGTGGTGCTTTTCTTATCCAAAGGCTATTCAGTCAATTTGCGCACCTACAGAGAGAACTGAATCAGGAGAACAATGTTTATTTCTTGTATACTGTAGCTTTGTTCTGGACTATATCTAATCAAGGTTTCTCTTACTTCAACATTTAACAACACCAGGTGCTTAAGGGAAAATCATAGCCCCCTTATAAATGAGGGATACTAATTAGAGGCTGGCTTATTACCCCAAAACACTTTCAGAAAAAAAAAAAAAAAAAAGAAAAAAAAAAAAGATGAAGTGGATTTGCAGGCAGTCTGACTGCATTGCTTGCTGTCCAAATGGCTACCAGAATCTGTGTATTTGAGAAGCCTGATTTTTCAGTTTTAATATGCTCTTCTCAGAATTTTGTCCCTTTTCTGTGGGGAAAGAGCCCCACACATTAAAAAAAAAAAAAAAAAAAAGGTGAAGATAAAATGACTGATTCTTAAATAATATTGTTTGAGTATAAATCTTCACAGGTTTTATGAAGGAGATCAGCATCACTACTCCATGTTACAGACAGATATGGAAACGTGAACGCAGAAATGGGTAGGGACTTGTTGAAAACCACTTAGTAGGGCAGACACTAAGTGTGCAAGTTTGCTTGTAAATTTAGCCCTTTATGAGTTAGAAAACTAAAGAGATAGTTCCATAGTTTTACTGTAATTGAAAGTGATGATACAATATTTTCCTATTAACTAAGTCTTGCTTCCATAGTTCTGTGAAGCATGTAGTCCTCCATGTAAGTATGGCTTTACTATTTCTTAGTTATCCAGGTAGTGAATTAGCAAGCGCTTGCCTTGCATATAAGAAGCCATTGTGGTGCCCTGTGTTGGGCTGGCTAATCTGTTATGCTGTTTGAGTCTATTTTCTTTTTCTTGGTGTAAATAAATACTAAGAATCACTTGAGATGGCACAATGACACTTTCCTGGAATATTCTGTCTTAAATATGATCCAAGGGCTGACACCTCCGGGATTTTTGACATGTTTGTTGATAGCTCTCTCAGGAGAGCCAAGAAGAGAATACTAGTTTGGATGCTGCTTGTTTGGAGGGTTTTTTGGTTATTTGCACATTACCACTGGAAGCACATTAAAATACTGTAAATTCAATGAAGAAAATAGTTTTGAATTTCTACATTAATTTTCCCCAAAATTGCACTGTAAACTAAAGACCTACAAAAACATTCATAGCTCTGTATACTTATAATCAGTTATTTACACCATGGGAGAGTCAGGGAAGGAGTGTACTGCTTTCTGTCCAGAGGGAAAACCAATATGTGTCCTGTATGAACGGAGATTGGACATGCTGCTTCTTACAACACAGGCCTCGTTCTCCATGCTGTCAGGCAGCCGTGTAACTAGCAAGTAGAGCTCACAAGAATTTACTTGACATGTTTCACTGAGATGTTCTTGGAATAGACAGAGTTAGAAGAGGAATCCTCCTCATTTTTTCTTTTCTTTTTTTCTTTTCTTTTCTTTTCTTTTCTTTTCTTTTCTTTTCTTTTCTTAATAAACTAAATCTGCAATAAATATTACAGAGCTTGCACCAATTTAATGCACAGTATGGAAAGTATTTAGTACATAGCACATGCGACAGGAGTACTTCTATTCCTGCCAAATGCACAACGGCACAACCTCTGCGTTCCTTCGGGCTGTACTTGCTTTTGCTACAGTAAAGACACCTGATTAAAACTGAAATCTTAGTCACCCTACGAGATGAGCATCATGGAGCCTCGGGAGCAGTCTGTGTGTGCCTTATGTCGCACTGCATTGCATGCTGTTGATAAAAGATGAGTGAGAGGTTGCCTGTCATTTTGGATATATTAGATATATGTATGAATTTCACCCCAAAGGCTTTAGGAAATTAGGAAAGGCTAATTTGGAGAGGCTACATTATTTTTTTTAAGATAGTGACAGTTTAGACACTCGAGTAGCAGAGTGTTTGTTCAGTCTCTACTGACAGGTGTATGACCCTGAAAAAAGGAGCAGAGTAAAACTGAGATTAAGTGAGATTATATGCATCGCTGGATGCAGTGGGTACCACATCCAGGTTCCACCAGGGCCATGAGCTCTTCAGATAAGCATCTGCAAATACTAAAAGTTCTTTTCTCCCTTCCATACCAAACCAAAAGAAATAAAGAAAATTTAGAAAGGAATAACCCCTCCTCTTCTGGGATGGACATGAACTGGAATCTGAGTAGTCCCAAGAACAGGAAGATCAAGAAGCAAAATGCTAGCAAAATGCTCGATAACGAAAAGTTAAAAAAACCACTGAAGTAAGGCTTTTGGAAAGGTAACCGAAAAAAACTATTACAACAAGACTTAAAAACTACCAGCAGAAAACTTATGCCAAGAAAAACTGCTTGCTGATCTTTACGATATACAAATAAAACTTGAAAAATAATACTTATCCCATAGTAAATTCTTGGTTTGAGGAATCTGTACTGGCAAAATGAATGGTTATCATTTCAGGGAGTAAGGCTGAGAAAAAATGCAAACTAATAAGGATAAATAAAACAATGAAAACAAACTCCTTTTATTACTTTTCTTTGCATGCCCAGTTAGAAATAAATTACTGTTTTGCCTCCTGGGGGATTAAAATAAGCAGCATTTCATAAACTCTCTCTCTCACTGACTCTTTTTTCACCTCAAAATCTTTCTTTCCATGTATAAATTTACGTGTCACAAACACAAAAGCTGGCTTCCCAAATGGTTAACTTCTCTACTGTTTCCTATCGATGTACAGATCTCAATAGCAAGAAACTCTACATCTTGCATTCCTACTTCACTCACGGCCCACAAGACCTGATGCTGGCTACTGGTCACCATACACTTCTGATTCCTAACAAGCAGCCCTCTTTTCCAAAGTCTTCCACAGATGTTAAAGGAGAAGCATGCCTTCCTCTTTTACTAATTTGCTTTTTGGTTGCATTCCATACTATATGTATTTTTGACACTATCAAGTCTTTTTTTATTAATAATATCATACAAACATAATATGTTTTCTGTCATTGAGGACATTTTTTCAAAATGTCCCTATGCAAATACTATATAGAAGACGAAATATTCATTTGGGAAAAAAAGCCAGTTAGTTAGATCATGCTAGGAGATTATGTACTGGGATCATCCAATGGTAAGGCTACACTTAGGTAGTAAAAGAATAGGACAATTAAATCTGTTGTATTTTATGACAGCTATACGCAGACAGGTTCCCAACCAGACCACTAGCTAGGCAAACTTTGCACCTTTGAATTAATGCGTTCATTTTTTATGTTTGCATTTTAGCAACGGATGCTCTTCTGTGTTCTTGAAAAACTTGTAGTTTTTGTTGCTTTAAAAATATACTTTGAACCTGTCATAACTACTATATTGTTTCCTCAACGATTATAATATACTATACATGACATTGTAATATACTATACATGACGTTATAATATATAATTCTAACAACAAGAGTCCCTGCCTATTTTTCTGTACACGCTAGGCTTTTCCATCATCTTCCCAAACACGTTGAGGTTGTTGACCTTAGCAAGTATGGTAAGTTTGATGTCTGCTCCTAACCTTTTCCCTAAATTGGGCCATGCAGAGCCCTGATGTGAGAAATGAATGGTTCTCCCTCCCTGGTAAATTATACTTGAATTGATTTAGTTACAAAACCAGAGAGTCTTTAGCATCTCTCAGTAGCCTGGTATAACACGAGCAAAGCTTAGTCTTCCTGCATAGCATGATTGCTTTTCTTTCTCTTCCTAAACATCTTATGTGGAGATCCAGAAACCGGAGGAGAGTGCAGCACTGCACTTAGGGAAGGAACCAGCCTAGAGAACTTAATGGGAGGAGAGAGCAGCTACATCTAACTAGCCTCACCAGTATTTCCATCCAGGCTAACTCCTTCATCTGATCCAGGTGACATTTTTCATGGTTCATTTGCAAGGAAATGCAGCTTCAGGTTTAGGGTTGTGCAATTATTCCCAAACTGAGGTCAGGCTTGGTAACAGCAAGAAAAAAAATATGGAAAGGAAAAGTTTCTTATCTGACATTTCCGAAAACAAAACTTTTTATTTCATTGGAAACAGTATTCTATGAAAAAAATGTACTTTAACTTGACTACAAAAGGAGGCAATTGTTCATACAGCTCTGGCAGTGCCCTTTAATGGCAAGTGGCAACTGTCTCATCTTGTCCACGCCAAAGTGAAAATTAGTGTTTATATATACAGACATTTGAAACAAGTATAGACATACAGATTCCTTAATTAACTAGTGCTTCCAGAGACAGATGAATCAGTATCAGCTACCACGGAGCCATGTCCTAGGGCACAGATATTATTTTATCCTAATTGAATCTAAATGTATGTTAGCACTTAAATGCTTCAGTAAAGAGGGATGCAAAGGAATTTTGAGGTAAGATAAAATTATTTCTTAGCTAAGTGTAAGAAAAGGATTTCAATCAAGTCTCCTGTGGCAAGTTCAAGCATTTACTCTTTGGCACGTGCTTCACATAATTCCAGACAGCTTCCGCTCCTTTCGTTTACTTAACTATAATATGGTTCTTCCTAACAAAGCAGTCCTCCCAGCTTCTGCATTTAGGTATCTTTGTGCAGCCCCTTCTGTCTCTGGCACAGGAGCTGGCAGTTAATTCAGGAAAGAATCCTGTGGATGGTAGCTCATGGAAAAAAAATGTTGCTAAATCATATTGCTCAGTTTGAACTTTATGTTTAACAAAGTCTAATAATGGGAGCGCATTTAATGGAACTCAATGTCTAGGTATACTTGCAGTATTTCTTATGTTTGAACTGAGCCAAACCTCTCACAGTACATCTCAACAAGGCTTCAAATAGCTTGCAATTCTACTGGCACACCTTCATTCACTTCTCTGATCTCTGTTATCAAATGGAAAATGGAATCTCTTAGTGAAAGAATAAACGTGCAAAATGAAGATACTCTTTCTAGCAACACAGCTGAATTCACCGTGAAAAACTTGCAATGAAAGTCAGAGATGCCTTGTCTATGCAAGTCAAAGAGCCTTGACATTTGTGACCAAAGGCACACAAAATTACTTTAAGGACCTACCATAGTCCATTATTAAATCAAGGACAATGGTGACTGTGTGGACCTCAAAATCATCCAAAATAATGTTTTTCTTTCTATACTGAACATTTTTTCCACATTGAACTAATGAAACAATTTCTAAATTTGCATTTGGAACTATTTTCTTCATCTTTAAGAAATTGCTTTCAAAAGTGCAATCTAAATGCTGAACAATCCACACAGGCCTAAAATATTAAGGATTTAAATGTTGGCTGTGGTCTATATTAACATTCCTAGAGTGCTGCTGCTACATCTAACTCCCTTGAGCACATGATCAGAAATTCTACTATGTCAACATCTTCAGCTTTTTCTAAAATAGTCCAGACTTAAAGTGAAAATTCTAGGACTAAGTGGAGTTAGCCATCTTTATCATCTTCCTCACTGCACGACACAGAATGCCAGATTATTTTAAAAATTCAAAATGCCTAATTCTATGTTATCAGTCATAAGAAACATGACACAGTCTTTGTCACCTTCCTCTCAAGAAAAAAAAGTATTCAACTAAACTTTCTCAGTATCTACACAGTAAACTACAAATGCAGAGTGTGAACAGGATCCAAACCATTTGTTTAATAGTGTCCAAAATTTGGAAATTTATGCTGGCATAAATTTAATAGACATAGATAACTTAATACGTACTGTGTAGAAGATGATTTTCTGAATGTCCTTAAAGTCAGAAAGAAGGATCATCTAAACTCACACCTTCTGTCTCAGAAAATGTTACAATTGTTTGAGCATTCATTCCTAATCCCAAAATAGCAAAATCAGTCTGTCATATTAAGAAAATATGGTGGTGTTTTAAATTATCATTCTTCTCTCGAGGTAAATAATTTCCTTCAGTTACTATCAACAGCTCTGGCTCATGGTTGCCAGCTTTAGAACGAAATACCATTTTGCAAACGATTAGCATTACTTCAGTTAATGTCTTTACACCAATATGCATCAGCCAAGGGAAAATAAATAAATAAATAAATAAAAGACCTTCAACCTTACCTTTTAACTAAAAACTCGATTAAGATATGTGGTATCTAAATACTTTTGTACCTTAGTAATGAGACTTATTTTTGCTTATGGACATTATACTTTTTATCACTCTTCAGAAATTAATCTCTTGCTACTTTTCCATTGTTTTGTTGCTGCTCTTCATTCTCTTTCTTAAAAAGCTACTGTCATTATTTCTCAAATTATTATCCGTCCACCCATGTCCCTCAGTTTGTTCTGTTTTAGGGTAACTAACAGAGCAAATAATTTATTAAGGATAAAAATAATTTTACAAAGATTTGCAGAAGTTGACAGCCTAAAAATTTTGCCAAATAGAGCCCAAGGAGGAAGTGAAGGACTAGACCCCATCTAATCCACTGTTTTTTTCAAATCAGTGTATTTAATACTCAATTAGAACCTTTGGAGAGTTTTATTTTTATCAGCTTGCCATACTGAGCATTCTTTTGGCTTTGTTCTAAGAATTACAATGTAGGAATCAAAGAGGAGAAACATATTTTAAGCTCAAAGAGGGCAGATTTAGATTAGATATTAGGAAGACATTTTTTACTTTGAGGGTGGTGAGGCAGCAGAACAGGTTGCCCAGGGAAGCTGTGGATGCCCCATCCCTGGAGGTGTTCAAGGCCAGGCTGGATGAGGCTTTGAGCAACCTGGTCTAGTGGGAGGTGTCCGTGCCCATGGTAGGGAGGTTGGAACTAGATGATCTCTAAGGTCCCTTCCAAGCCAAACCATTCTATGATTTTATGATTCCTTGTTCATGAGTAAGGTATCATCATTAAAATTCTTCCATTTCCCAAACAAATATCACATGTTTTTTACATTATGCATAATTATTATTACTATTATTATTATATTCATAGTAAACACTATACTTCACTAAGACTAGCATTTATTTTAAAATTTTAAATGGGATTATATGCAATGACAGTGCATTCTGTTGGGTCAGAGGTGAAGAAAGTGATGGGTTTTGGTAGTTATTTCCATGTCAACATTGTACATGAAACTTGCTGGTAATTTGGAGAAAACAAGCAAGGCCAGTGGGACCATCCTTGCTGCCATTTAATAAAATGATTTAGTCTGTGAAATATCCAGGAGAGATAAACTCTCCAAATATGACTATTTTGATTATTCGGACTTCGTAGTGGCCTGTTATCTTGTATCTGCACTGCTGTGTACGACTGCCCTGAGAATAATAGTCAACTCTGGGGCCAAATTTCAGATAGTTACTCTGAACTGCTGAGAGTTGGATCGCTGTACAGCAGACTGGCCATGGTACTCTTCTCTTTCCTACTTAGTGCTCCTGTGGACCTAAGATATTATTTGAGTAACATATATATAAATTTTAAAAGCTTATTTTTTTTCATTTCAGATTTTCTGACCCAATGTGGGAGTTGTTGCAGCCCAATTGCTGCAACAACTGTGGTACCTTTTTGAAACTAGTTTGGCCGGTTCTTGCAGAATAAATCCATCACATTAAACGGTGAAAACATCTCCCTACACTGGGGGAATCAGAAGAGTTCAAGATCAGCTCAAGACCTATGATTTAAATGCCATGCAGTAGAATGTGCTTTGCTGTGCCAGATTCTCAAGCTTTCTTGATAAGCCTATCAATGAAATCATCTGGTAATCAGAGTAATTATTTTTTAAGTAGTGGATTTTCTATTCAGAAAGCAACTGATTTGACAAAACCAACTCACTACCCTACCAATAAAGAGCAGCATATAATAATTTCTTTTAAAGTGTGCTGAATGCTCTATATGCAGTTTCCAAAGTTTGCAGCAGTCCAGTTTTCTAAGGAGAAAGAAGTATTTTTTTTTCCATTCAAAGACTTTGTAAACTAGCACAATTTTTGACAGTTAACTAATTGAAGAAGCACCTCCAATGCATACAGGCAGAGCAGCTGGCCTCTCATGGCATTTCGTTCTAAAAGTTTAATTATGTACAAAGGAATGGTTTAGGTAGCAATTTCTACAAGAAACTGGTAAAAGGTAGGACTTAGACAAATACTCATCTGCTCTTTCAGACTCTTCTGTATGTATACTAACAGCATCTTGCCAAGTTTGTAAACTGCAGAAGCACAGTGTGCAGTGACAATCCTCTAACCCTTTTAGTCCATCGCATACTACATACTGAGCTGAATTTTACTTCCAAACAAAATTTTGGCTGCATTCCTTAGTGAGTACAGGTTGTTCTCACATTGGCAGCCTTCTCTCACTTAAAACAATTTGATGGATTTTTAATTTTAAGGGTTTGCTTGTTCCTAGATGGGAACAGTTTATATAAATCAGTTCCAGCCACCAAATCCAACACTGAAAAAGACAGTTCTTATTTTCTTGCTTTAGATCATTATGCTGAAATCGTATTTTTCTCGGCTTTGTCTTTTTGTGTAATTTGCAATTAAGAGGATAATTTAAAATATCCTATACAGAACAATTTAAGTGTCTATTCTATAGTTTTCCTCTTTCTAACTCAACATTTAATAAAGTACTAAGTTTGACATTATGTAATTTGGTGAGAAATTTATCACTGGATTTCAGTGAATTGAAGATAAAGCACATTGTCTGAAATGAACACTATATGTAAACAATACACCACTATGCTATGCTACTTTTTTTATATGGTCATTTATTGGGTAAATATTATTGGTTTCAATATTGCCTTTTTTATAGATATGGTTTCATCTGGTTCTCCCTGCCTTGACACAATCAGACTGACCACCAGTAAGTACAGGGAATTTGAACAGTAATATGCGTACTAAGTTGCAAAAAACACTACAGCACCAACCTGAGATTGGTGTGTATACGTAAGAGCAGAATTGAGACTGCTATTTGTAAGGAACCCTTCATTTGTATTTCATTGGTAAAATAAATTTTCGCTCTTTACTGGAGCATAAAGGTATAATGCAGCTGTAGAGTGAGAAGTACATGTAGAAACGAGAGGAATTTAACCCTAACTGAATTTTCTATCAGCCAATATCCTAATCCAAAAGGATCATCTGGCCAGTCTCTTACATGCTGTAAAGTAAAAAAAAAATCATATATAATTAAGAATTGTTACATCTTTTGCAGGCATAGGAACAGGACAAAGGTGGATAGGGAAGTGGTGGGTATACAGTATAATAACTTCCAGCTGGTATATCATCTGTCTACTGGTAGGTGTTTTGAAATAAATAAATGATCAAAAATAATCAAATCAAAAAAAAGATCAACAAAGTCAGGATGAGGTTTTGGAAATAAGATTTTGCAACACAAGTGATATGAAAGCAGCAAGATGATTAAAATGCAGAATCTTATTTATTATACATTGGGTAGATCAAAGCTTCTCAGTGATAACAAGGCACTGATTGGGGGTTGCCACCTGTTTGGTCTCACTTGCAATGGGAATCTGTTAGGTGAAGCTGTGTTAAAGGTTGTTGGTACATATTGCCCTCACTAACAGCATACATTAATAACCCCCAAATTTTTATTATTTTGCTGAAGAGATTTGCTCATCATTTGCCAGCACATACGTTAATTTCTAAGTAAATACAAAAAGGAAATTCTGTATAGTTCAGGAAGAAACCTGAAACAAACAAAAAAAAAACTTGCTGGTAAATGCTCTTACTTGAGGCACATCACATATTTCTTTGAGATAGTGGCAAAAAGACCTGAAGAGTATAAAATTAAAATGTATTTTAGCTGTGGTTTTGGAAAGTGCTTGCAGCACGCTGATCTCAGAGAGGAAAGATTGTGGCAAGCAAATTATCCAAGAAAACAAGGCATGAGGCAGTTTTTTTTTTTTTTTTTGGTTGGTTGTCTCTTTTGTCTAACTTCTCCACAAAGAAGAGGAAAGCTGTGATTTAAGGGAAGTGTGTGGGTGGAAATGTCTAACAATTATTAGGAGGATCTAATAAAGACAGAATTGAGGAAAGCCGAAAATCTGCAAGATGCAACAAGACGAAGCAAGGCAAGGCAGTGATGATATTTGTTGATGTCCTTGAAACTTGCTGCAGAACTGGCAAAATAGATGAACAGAACTTCAGTCTGGAGATGCCAGAGCAACATTGGGCTCTCAGGACTTTAAATGAATATTTGTAGGAGATAAACTTATCCATAACAGTAAGAAAAAGGAAGACTGAGTAAGAGTCACAAAGATCTGTTTTAAGTCAGCAGAAATTTAATTTAGGTTTCTAAAACTAGGGAGAAAAGTTGGTAAGGTTCAGGAGGTCTCTTGATGTTATAAACACATGCCATTGACCAAAAACAACAAAGGTACTGACACAGGAGAAAGGAGCCCCATTGGCTGACGTGATACAAACTGAAGAGGATTATTGTGACACCACCCGATGTGGGCATACTCAGAAAGGCAAGTTCAAGAAAGGATTCACACTGACAGACTCTTTATGACTCCTTATTTCTAGAATAGTGAACAAATGCCCCAGAGCAAAGCAGTGTTAAGGGTTTTGAGCTCATGTTTCAGAAGAGAAAACTGTACAGATACAGATTTGCATTTTGCCAGCACCAAATGTTTATTCCACAATACTTTGGGCACTGATGTGAAAGTAACATGATATATGAGAGGAAATGCTGAGAGACAGATTCTCATCCCCTTTACACTTTTAAAAATAACGAGGAACTTTGCTAAAATCAATGAGCATGTCTCTCAGTCCATGCAAGCTGCTTTCGATGCAGAACTACAATCTGATTTCCAAACTTCTGACTAAGTCTGATGCGAGCCTACACTGCCCCACCATAACTTGGAGTCCTCTGTAGGTTCTTCTGCTCATTTCAGGATTGTTAGAGTGCAAATGAATATTTATTCCTGCCTCAAATTGGAAAGAGGAGAAGAAATAATAGCACATGAAAGCAAGTACTAACACGTAATGACCATACTTTTGTGCCATAGCACAATGAAAATAGTGGAAAAGCTGATGAATGAGGAATGTGCAGGAGAAAACACAGGTCAAATATGAAGATATAAAACACCAACTGCAACAGTCTGCTAAGTTTTTAAAATCGTTTGGTAATGTCGTAGCAGTACTAAAAGAATAAGCACTTCCGTTAACAGACAGTAATTAAAAGAACAAGTAAGGTGAGTGCACTTATGACCAGAAAGATTATCTTGATGGTTTTTACTGATGCTTCTAGTGACAGTTTATGTCAAAATAGATCAGTTCAGAAGTCCAAAGTTCAAAACTGTGTTTGGAAATGGTGGTAAGCTCATCAGTGTGATATCCTTGGAAATCAGTTTTTTAACCTCTTATTTTCAGATGATACTTAAAGTAAATAGAATCATAGAATCACAGAATGGCCTGGGTTGAAAAGGACCATAGTGATCATCTAGTTTCAACCCCCCCGCCATATGCAGGGCCGCCAATCACTAAACCAGGCTGCTCAGAGCCACATCCAGCCTGGCCTTGAATGCCTCCAGGGATGGGGCATCCACGACCTCCCTGGGCAACCTGTTCCAGTGTGCCACCACCCTTTGTGTGAAAAACTTTCTCCTAATCTCTAACCTAAACCTCCCCTGTCTTAGTTTAAAACCATTCCCCCTTGTCCTATCACTATCCACCCTCGTAAACAGTCGCTCCCCCTCCTGTTTATAGGCTCCCTTCAAGTACTGGAAGACCGCAATGAGGTCTCCCCGGAGCCTTCTCTTCTCCAAGCTAAACAAGCCCAGCTCCCTCAACCTTCCTCACAGGAGAGGTGCTCCAGCCCTCTGATCATCTTAGTGGCCTTCCTCTGCACCTGCTCCAAGAGCTCCACGTCCTTCCTGTGCTGGGGACCCCAGGCCTGGACACAGTACTCCAGATGGGGTCTCACAAGAGCCGAGCAGAGGGGCACAATCACCTCCCTCTCCCTGCTGTCCACCCCTTTTTTAATGGGTATAGAAGTATAGAGAGATAAATACGCATTTAAACAACTGGGTCCCAGTGGCTAAAATGCTCTCACTGGCAGAAATCTGAAGTAAATTTCCTTCTAAGCATTGAAGTAAAATTTCAAGATGCCTTTATTCCAAATTACTTGCACTAAAAGTTTATAGATGGAGAAATAAAAATGTAGTTTAGGTTTAGTAGTTCTAACTCTTGTGTTTTATATTTTGTTCCTATAATCATTGACATTTCCAGCTACAAAATACATAGCCTTTTACACTCAGGAAAACAGCTGCAAACCACTTATTTCCACTCTCCAGGGCTTCTATAGGTTTAAGTTGGGTATGATTTTGAAGAAGATTAAGATACAAAACAGAAAGTTGAGGATATTTTGTTTGCTTATTTCTGCTTCCAGAGTTTGCACTTTAGACAGGAAATCTGCAACTAGTATTGCGTATTTGAAATTCATATGCAAAGACATGCATCTCCTTCTGTAATATTAGACAAATGCAGAAACATCTTTAACAAAGAACAGTTTCAGTAGCTTTTTCAAGGGCACACATAAGTAGAAAGTATAGATACATATATTTTGGGATACACAGCATTTACCCATTTTGGATAAATAAGAAACTGGCAGTTTCCTCTCATTTACCACAGCACTGCTCAAGGGTCTGTCCCTGAATGAATGGAGTCTGGAATGGAAAATAGTAATCTGTCTCTGATCCTTCCCAGAAATGGCCTCTCTGGCTGTCATTATTACAATAAACAAGGCTATAAGCCCCTCGCAATTTAGGTAAATCTTTCTAATGATGTTGCAGTTCGACGCTTGTAAAGAGTGAATAATCTAAAAAGAACTCCAAAGTTGATTTAAATAAATGTAGGTTACTTGATTATTGTAAGATTCAGCATTGCAAGAAACTAGTATTGAACTTACTCAGAGTTACAAAGCAGCTTGCTTAGACAGAATGTTAGGCATGAAAAGTTTTAGTTAAATAAAGACTGAATTCTGAATTCAGTGAAAATTATTTGGTTTTTACGATGCTCCATTTCACCACCAAATTTATCAAAGAAGAGCAAATGGCAAAATTCTGCAACATATTACAGTTCAGTAAGTAAGTATCTTCACTGCAGTAGGGGATGGAAGTCTAAAGGAGAGAAAATGAACTGCTTTAGCATGCTGAATCTCCCAGAAAGCATCTGACAAGCAGCAAAAAAGAAAAAAAGTAGAGTGAATCAGCACGGGGGAAAATTAATGTGACCTAGCAAAAAGGTGCTTTTGTAAAACAAAGAAAATAACTGGTTGAACAAGTGGATGTATATGTAGATGTTTCAGAACCTCAGAGTTACAGCAATCCCCTTCTGTGTTAAAGCTCACCGAGTGCCAGGTGCCAAATGTCATAGGTCAATCCACCATGAACAGATTTTAGTTAACCTGAGAGTGTTTTTCCTCAGGTATATATGTATTCACCATTTTTAAAGGTTTCCAGTTCTGCAGATCTTACTAGCTGAAAAATCAATCAGTGGTACAAGGACAGGTACTAGCAAGGCAACCACTGTATGAAAATACGCCCCATTTATTAAAATAGAGGAATATCTTTCATGGAATGGATTATACCCCAGCCTTTGCAAGGCACTAAAGTGTGTTTACTCATTAAAGACTCTTCTCTGCAAAAAACTGAAAAAATAAGCATTTTAAGAAGAGGAAGAGGAAAGAAGGAACCTTCCTGTGCCAAATTAAAACCCAGAGACATAATGCTAGAGAACACTTAGTTACTTCTGATCTGTGCTCATTACTGACAAGCCTGGATAGATCAAATTAAAACAGTAGTCCTTCTGACCTCACCCAGCTCATCATCTACTTTCCTTAACATCTTTCCCATTGCTTTTCTTTTCTTAACCCCTCTCTATCTGCACACAAAATATTTGTTTCTAGGGGACAACTGTTGCTTCTCCTGCGCTGATTCCATGTTTTTGCTTGAACAAGACATATGCAAACAGGATGCCTGGGGGTGCATTTAGGAAATTTGGGGCTAAACTGTTTCTTGAGCTGCAAAGTATTGCTACAACATGCTCCCAGACGTCCTCCCAGATGATTATGTCCTATTTAAACTTTCATTAAAAAAGTAACAAGCATCATCTCTTCCAATGAAGGACATTGGAATACACATATCATCTACCTTGCTTTCCCTTAGGGGGAGCACCTTTTTCTTATCTTCCCAATCTAAATGGTGTGAGACAGGATGATATTTGAATATTCTTTCACTAGAAATGATCTATGCACTTACATTTCAATTCCTGAGAGAGAAAAAAAAAAAAAAAGAGGAACATATAAATAGCATCATTTAAACACCAAAACCAGCACTGAGCAGATGCACACTCCACTCAATGGGGGATTGACCATGTTTCCCTGTGCATGCATCTTTTACAGATTCTCAGCAGAATGTGCTACTTGGTACAGATTCTTGAGTAGAAGTGACAGACTTCATATACATCTGTACTCTTGAGCAGCAGGCTGGCAATGAATAAATGCTGCTCAGGAGGTTAGATGTACACAGCTGTAGAGATCCTCTGTCCTGAAAAAGAAATACCTCAAAAAACTGGGAAATTCTAGAACAGTGACATTCAAACGAATATACTAATTTTACCTGAAATATATGGGTTTGAGCCTTTTCTATTTATGAATGACAAGTAAAGAAAAATCTTTTTTTTGGAAACAAAAGCACAACAAAACATGTGCTGTTGCCCTGAATACTAATGATGGAAGACTGTTGCCATGGTGATGCTAATTTTAACGCTCTTGCCCGTGGACTTCATATGAACTGCCCGTTTTAACTTTTGCAAATGTCATTTACAAAATGAATACCCATTAATGACTGGCGAGGGCACAATGTTCCACTTTAATTAGAATAATAAGGAATGCTGATGGACAAAGTACAGGTTTGTGAATTGCTACAAAGCCCACACTGTCAAAATTAATTACGACTGATGACGATTTTGTTGTGATTTTTTTTTTTGCAAAGGAAGTGTTAGAATAATAGCACCATAGCTTGACCTGGAGTTGAAAGCAGGCTCTCCTTTAAACACCTAGGTGGAATAAAGAAGTTTCCAAGGCTGACAGAATAGGCAAAGGTACAGCAGAGCTTAGAACTGTGACTGAGCCATGCTAAATGAACACTGATTCTGGTAATGGGGAAATGCAAGTGCTAACGCTGCTGGGAAAAATGAAACATTTTTCAGAAATGCTCAGAAAACCAGTTAGGATTTGGAAAATAGAGTTTCTGGGTTTGAAAAATTTAAAAATACATGCTGAGGACATGAAAATGAGTGGGTGCTTGGATATGATTCTGGTTTGGGTTGGTGGGGTATTGCTGTGACTTGTTAATTGTCAAGTTCTGGGCCAAGTAGATGATGTTTAGAAAAAACAGCATAGAGAGCAGTGGTAATCTCTTTTGTAATGCACCAGGCCCTTGCAAATCATGAGCATACATTTCTCATGAGAAGGGGAAAAAGTTGCAACTATCATTTCTAATTTCAGGAAAATGTCTGAGCATATAAAGTAGGTGCTGTGTTGCTAAAGGCGTTTCAGTAGTAGCAACTGCAATGAGGAAAGCAAACTGCAACGAAAAGCATCCCAGGCAGCTGCCAAGGGTACATTATTCAGACTAATTGTTATCATTAAATATCTCCATTGTAGTACTGCTTAGAGAACCTAATTTAGAGTTGAGATCCATTGTATTGCGTGCTGTATTAACAGAAAGGAAACTTGTCTTTTATGCTATGTCACTACTTCAGTGTGAGATCACTGGAAATGCAACTGGTGTGAGGAGGAATAGCTGCTAAAACATTTTTCTAAATCTAATTCATGATAGATTGTGGTTTAATAAGTAGTCAAACTTTCTTCCAGCAGCATTAATATGAAACCTCTCTATTCCACTCTCAGTCTACTGGTATGCATTAGTGCTGGTTTAAAATGACCTGCCCAGTTTTGCCCTTGACTTGTTGGCTATTGTGCAAGCTACTGTACTTGCATCCAGCTCTGTGATCAAGATGGCTGGAATTTCATTGTGTTGTACAAAAGAGAAATACAGCAAAAACATAGATTTGTCTGAGAATGGTTGTGTCTCCAGAGTCTGATCTTAAGTGTAAGGTTTTTTTGCTAGTGATGCATTTACTCACAACTTGTTTTCCTCTTGTTGCTTTGTATATGCAGGAGTAACTGGATGCCCACCGATTACAATTTTTGCAGGGAATACTAGTATGTTTATGTGCTACTGCTGAATGCAGCTGTACCTAGTGCGATAGACAGCCATGATGCAGCCTGTCACTCCTGAGAGTCAACAGTCTCAGGACTAATTCACACTTCTGCAGTACCTTGCCCAATGGTATATTATTCCAGATCAAGAAGTGGCAGAGACACTCTCTTCCACTCAGTAGGAAAAACTTCAGCAACTAGTTGGAGTTCAGAGGGAGCCAGAAGCAAACAGTATTTGACAAATATGGAAGTGATGGGTGTTAACAAAATGACACTGTAAACTAAGTTACTTAGCTTCCCAATATTGTGAGGTTACAGAGATTTAGACTTTACAGAATTAATGGAATTTATCTGAAATAGAGAAAAGAATTTGAGATAACTCTCTCCCAGAAAATTGCCACTAAACCTCATCACCAGGACAATTAGCTTTTTATGGTTCAATCTCCAGGTTCCCCATACAAGAAAGTGGTATTTGTGGCAGCGTCAGACCCTGCCAGCACTGATGGACAAAGATTTCTAGGGAGTTTAAGTTAATGGAGACTGCTGCCATGGGAACTTCTGTGGGATCCAGATCACCTCAGTCTTCTTCAGGACAGGTCAGACACCTGGATAAGAAAGGAGTATTTTTGTTGTTCTTCAAAAGTCTCTGTTAATCCACATGAACAGGTAGAACGTGAAAAGTATCCGCCTTTTGTGCAGAGGTACAATAAAACTGATACAGTGGTACGTAACCAAGCAAAAAAGATGCTTCAAAATGTACTATGAAGTTAGGTGGTGGAGAGAGCAACAGTGCCACAAATGATTTCTAAGTTCTTCTCACATATTTTGTCATTCATACAAGAAAGTACTCTGAGCTATTATAATTCATTTTATGAGTATTGGTAATACAGTGAATACAGCATCTTTTAATGAGCAAGTAATGACTGAGGCTGAATTAGATTACTGCTAATCAGAGTGACTGAGTACTAAGTAAAAATCTCTCAGAAGAAGACGACAATTATAAGCAGAAATCTGTAATTAACAAGTTACATTTAGAAGTCATCAGCACAACTAAATGAAATGAAACTCGGAAAGGAAAGGTGCTGGGCTTATTATTAGGATATGCCCAGGGTCTGAAGACTAAAAGCAATGTTAAGAGAAAGTAGGATAAAGAGGTTGATAGGCTGGAGGCAGAGTGTCACCAGTGGGAGGGCTGGCTTGGCAAAGGGGGCATTAGAAGGCAAGGGGAAGATGCAGAAAAAGCGAATGGTAAATTATGACAAGGCAAAGCCTGACAAGCCAAAAGAAGACAAGAAAGGACTGTGGGAAGATGGTTTGTTGAAAGTGGTGGAATGACCTAGAAGAATGTGAACACTGAAAAGATTCTTGGAGTTGAATGACAGGAAATTATTAGTGACCTTATTAAGAGCTGTTTTAGTGAGAAAAGGGTGCAGAAACTAGAAGAGACTGGGTAGGAAAAAAAAATAATGGACCAGAAACAGACACTAATTCCAGGAAAAAGAAGGGCAATGTTCTGGGTAGCGAACAGTGTCAGAGGAGATATTTGTTTTGTTTTATCAAGGACAGTCCTGAAGGAAAAGACTCCCATGTAAGGAAAGAAGTAGGAGATAAGCTTCAAAGAAAATACATCATTAAAAATCTAAAGTCTTAAGCAAGTCATTTTGCTGTTCTCGTGATGTCTGTGGGACTGAAGCAAATAGACTTCTTGTCTAACATCCGGCTATTTGATGTTCTAAGTGTCACTCTTCCAATTTCTTCTTTTGAAATATATTTCTCTCACTGATCAAGAAGAAACTTTCTATGACCACAAAGGAAACTTGTTTCAGGCAAGAATTTTCTCCTTCGTATCAAAAAAAAAAAAAGCCTTTAAACTCCATTGCTCTCACTGTGACAAACCCTTTGCTTTGAGTTGTTTCTGCTGTGCAGCATCAGCTTGATGAAAAGTCTTTCCATATGGTCTGCCATTGGTCAAATATTCCTTCTCTTTTTTTAGCTAATTTCTAAATAGTGTTCACCAAAAAAAACCCAAACCCAAACACATTGTATTTGAAGATCATTCAGGTCGGTAGGTTGGTCTAAGTTTCATTTAGGAATACTTCCAGATAAAGATATCTAGAAACAACAAAATTCAGAGCTGTCTAATGTGCTTTTCAGTCATCTCTGAAAGCACTGAATATGGCTGTCACATAGAGCCAGCTTTTATTTTGTGCTTCACACCAAGGCAATTATGAAAATCATGGTGTTTCTTTTCACAAAACACAGTAATTTTTAAATTATAAATCCAAGCTCTCTCTACCTATTGAGACTATCATTGTAAGGTTCCGATTTTAAAAAATATCCAACACCCTATAGGTTTGGGTTGGTAAATATCTCTGAATGACAGTTTGGCTGCAGAGTTTAGTTTTATGTTTTAAACCACTTAATTTCAGAATGACTTTTAAATGAATTTGAACTAGCATTGTCTTACAAAAGATACATTGAATATCAATGTTGTGTCATGAAAGCAAACTTTTAATATTCAGTGACTACGTTTTTATAGTCAAGATTCAGCAAAACACAGCAATAAAAATAATTGAACATCACTGCTATAGCTAAAAGCTGATAAATATACAGAAAAATATTTCATGGCAGAACTTGTCATACACTAATGAAATTTGCTCAGTAAAAGTGGCTACTGCAGTATGACTAGAGCTGGTGATAAAATGGAAGTATAGGATGCTTTTAAATACAAAACTAAATGAAATGCAAATTAATGACATGCAAAACAGTAATCAAGATGTAAGAAAACCTACCATAAATGTAGGTTTGTTTACTTCAGAACTTTTCTAAGTTTAACTATTTAATCATATTTATCAAAGTCAGTTCATGATTTATAGATTCTAGGGATTCTTAGCAAACATAGTGAAAAAACCCCACTGACAGGAATTTTGTTTTATATGCTTTGCAAATCGTTCCTTAACTGTTTGGGCAGAGGTAGTCTCAGGAGCAATAGAATGCATATATGTGCATAGAATATATTATTTAAACCTTAAGATTCCTCTACCAAATTTGCATTTTTAAACCTTCAAGTGAAATTTTAGACGAGGGAAGATTCGCCTCTGAGTTCACTTCATAATGCTATTATCTCTATGGTTATATCTGAAACTAAATTATACACAGATTTCCTTAAAGATGTTTACAGTCTTCTCTATGGCTGCAATCTGCTTACTACTACTGCTGCTGCAGTTGCTAGTATCTAGTAGTATTTGCAATTGCTTTAACTTTTTTTTTTTTCCTAAAAGATGTGTAGATGAGGTCAGCCAACAGCGTTGCCATTGATGAAGCCCTGAAGCTAAATGCAATTAAACAGAGTTAAATTGAAGATGAAATAGTAGATAAAAATCACTGATCTGTGAGGACATAAGCAGATTCTGATTTTCTAATGAAGGTGCTGTTTTTCTGTGTTTCAGTATGCAGTAGAATGCATTAGCTTTTTGTCACATTTTTTACAATGTTAAAATGTATATCAGTTTGCTTATGGAGTCTCCACGATGGCAGATGGTGAATTGGAGAGTACTGCTTGGCAACAAAATTAATTTTAGTATTTCAGCATTTTTATTAAATTGAAATTTAATACCTTTTCATTTTTCTCCCTCATATTTGTTGATTCCACATTTTCAGGTCACAACAGCTAAAATACTGGAACAAAGCCAATGAATTTTTATGACCATATACTCTTTAACTCCCATCTCCTTGAGATGTTTATGGGATATTTCCTGCTGCAAAGGTGTATCCTAATTATGAACAAAGTATTACACCCATGTCTCAACTAGAAATGCTTTGGGCAGTGATTAAAATCTTAACATGATATTTCATGTTGGTGGTATAGTTGAGAAGTTTGTGTGAAGTCATCTGTTCCCAAGTGAAAGACTATAGTTTTCTAGCTAGCCCTTTAAACCTCTCTCTCCAGCAATTTTTCTTAGTATGCTTCATGGGGGATGTCAGAACCTTTAAGCATGAAGTTTTACAACATTTTCTCCAATAATACAGTTTTTAAGTGAAAAAATTGAGTTAACTTTGTTAAAAATGAAGCACAGAAAAATATATCTTTGCCCCTCTACTGCTATATTGGCTCTGCAGTAGTGAACAGAAAAAGCATCTTGAAAAGGAAAAATAGGAGATAGGTACATCCTGAAATTCAAAAGGCAATCTAGGCTATTTACCAGATAGATCTCTAAAGCCCTTTTTTTACTTAAATGTTAAAACAATAGAAAGTTTTCTAGCAGATGTCTAGACAGATACAAAATACCTGAGACTGAATTATCATGGTTTAAGACATTGAGATTTTTTTACAAGCTTTATCTATTGCATGAAAATTCAGATGTGAATTTTAATTCCCCCCACTTTAATTTACCATACAATTTCAGTAACATAATAATGTGTAAATCCACATCATAAAGCGTGAAGTATAGAAGTGAAGAAAAAAATTCATACCAACAACTTCACACATATTTACAGCAACCTCCAGTCTTAGTAATTTATTGCTGTATTAAGTGAGATTGTGCCCTTTTCAAGCCCCTGACCTAACACTTACAGCATTTATGCAAACAAATTTTGGCCCTGCTAGAAAAGAGGATCTAGACACACAGAGTGACTAGGTGTTAGGTAGCAAAGTTTGACCTCTACTCACTACTCTGCTCATTAGGCTGTAGACACCATTTGGTGTCTATGCCAGGCTGGTTATGTAAAGAGTGCTACTTGATAATGACTCTCTGTTGTGTTGTACCATAATCTAATTTTCTGAGCTCAGTTGCCATGGAAAAAACATGAATGCTTGTCTCATCAAAACTTCTTCTAAGAAAAGCAATTCATTCAGAGATATTCTGATGCGTTTTTTTTATGGTTTGTTTATCTTAAATTATCTAGCCGTAGATTTCCTAATACAAAAATTTATCTGAATACTTGAAATTCAAAGCAAATATGTAGCATGCAAGAGGCTACCAAGCCTATACATCATATTTGAAACTGTAATTTATCTCATAAAGTTCAACTTTTAAATCAGAAAATGAGAAGTAAGCAAAATGAATATAGATGATTTGATCATTCCTAACCTATTGGTTAGAATCTTTACTTAAGTCTAAATGCAATCTTACTGACATTTATACAGTTCTCAGTTAATTCATTTTGTGTTTCCATTAGAATCTATGATCCCTAAACATGATATATACACAAATTAGTTCTCAGGATTGAAGGTCTAAAAGATATCACAGAACTGATGGGCAACACAGAACTTATTTCAGCTAATATCTGACAAGAAAAAAAAAAAGAAGAAATCACTGAAAGGGATTCAATAAGGAGAAAAATGGATCAAATAATCTATCGTCATGATTCAGTAAGTAAAGACTAAATACATAACTCAGGACAAGAAATGTGCCAAAGAGGTAGAGAATATTCTGAAAAAAAGAAACTTATTGCAGTCTGTAGGAGAACTGGCATCTTAGAAGGTCAGAGAAAGAACAATTGCAAAAGAGATTCAGCAGGTTCAGTGAGTTAGTTTTGGAAAAAAAGTCCGTCTAGGAAAAAATCTGACCTCGCCCTGACAGAGAGGCCACTTAGAGAAACAGAAGCAGCCTAGCTGATGTGTCCAATTCTTGCATTCTCAGTCTTCTCTTGATTGTTGCATTGCCCTGGATGTCAATACAAGAGCATTACACAGTCTACCAAAGTCTGTGCATCCATAGCAAATACAGCTGGTGGTGTAAGTCATATGTGTCCATATCCATTACTTTTTTAATTGGTATTGAAACATATCTTAGAATGCACAGTCCTGCCTTAGACTGGTAAAATCATGAAGAGGACAAAAAGGTGCAGTACATGAAAAGGGATCAATTTAGCACTGAGTCTCTTATTATATGGATGAAGTTTTTCTCATGTGGAATGGGGAAATAGTTTGTCTGCTTACTGAGACACTGAACCAAGAGCAATGCAGACAATGGATGTGGCAAGTGCTGCTTTAGAGGAGCTGTCAGTCTTCAGAGGAAATAAAGGAATTATGAGACTTCTTGGTATAACAAGAATATGTAAAAAATCTGAGATATTGTTCCCCATTTCCTTGAAGATTTCATTGGACAGTTGTCAGAAGCTGTCTTCTCTTTGTCTGTCATCTAAATTAAGTATGTAATTGATCTTTAAAAAAAGAAAAGTCTGACAGGCAAATCTTTCTATTTTTTCCCTTAATATGTCTAATCTTTTCAAGTTCAAAGCATTCCAGTGGAAATCAAACATAATTCCTGTTTTTGAATCCTGCTCATTAAGCACAAAATGTTTAAAACATGGGCTTGAAGTATATGGCAACAAATTTTAGCTATCAGGAGCAGTTGTAAAATCTACTTTTTTATGGAAGATCTGGCATATACTCTATAAAATAGGACCATATTGTATATATGTCATTCAACTTTGTAAAAATTATATTGGCTATGTTAATTTTTTATTCTTGATTATGTGTAACACAGTCAAGCTACATTTAACAACTGAAGTAAAATGGAGTGAATAGAAATGAAGTAAAAGTAGAATTCAAGCAAAAATCACATTCAGCTTACAATAAATACAACAATTTCAGCAATGCTAGAAGTAAAATATTTATGATTATGTAATTATATTCTATTAGTCTATAAAGATATGAACTCCTTGTACAGTATCAAAAGTTTACTTTTCACATTACTGCCTACAGAAATGGTTCACTTATTACTCTCCTAACCCCAGAGCTGGAAAACAGTGAGTAGCTGGATTTAATGGATTTAAAATGCCGATACATTCCTTTTAATTAGGAAAATAGGAAAGCCAGATTCCATCTAAAATTCTCTTACCCAGCTCATTACTAAACTGAGCAAGCAACATTACCTGCGTAACACATTTTAAGATTTAACCTGCATGACAATTATCCCTGCATTATTTAACCTCTTTGTAATGCTAAACACTATACATTCTTCATGAAAATTTATACTGAATGAGTTTGACGACACTTACTATGTCGTAAATTTACTATCCATTTAAGAAGAAATTTACTATGCATTTAAAAATAAGCACTGACATATCAAGAGCAGCAAGCTCTGCAAGTGTTGTGTGCCCAAGGATCTCTGCCCTCCACACAGGCACTGTGTTACACGCTGTTATGGTGGAAAAGCACATGGTTTCCATCAGTTACTGCCCCTAACGAGAGGCTACAGCCCTGCCACCAGCTAGGATATGATAATATGATAAAATTACTCCTGAGTGCTTATAACTCATTTCAAAACAAATTAAATCCCCTTCAGTTACTTGGCATGTGAGGGCAGTAACTCCCTGCTGACAGATGGTAAGGAAGAGCAGACCCACGGTATCTTCCTGGAGCGCTCCTGCTCAGTCAGCGGGAACACATCTGTTTACAACCTCTGCTTTCTTTAAAGGTAGTTAAAGGCTCAAGATTTCGCATTTATTTATTCTCTGAGTACAAACTTTTGTGACAATTTTGGAAATCAAGCTTCACAGCCCTACAAATGATAAAAAAAAAAAAAACAAAACAAAAAAAAAACCCCAAACTCTGCACTTGGATAAATCTCTAAGAAATATAAGATATTTAATTTAGATTTTTGTGCTAGACAGCATGATAATTTACATCACGTAAAGGCAGACTGAAAAGTATTATAGTTTTTCTTTCTTTCAAAATAGTTTCAATTTTGGTATGGAGAGTTCAGAACTGAAAGACAGGAAAAGATCATAATAACTGTGCTTTTAAGAAGCCAAAATAATACCTTTTTGGACTTGGTAGATAGGTTAACTGTCAACCATACACATGGTTTTCATAGCTCGCTCACATCTTCACTCACTACATGTATGCAATCATACATTATTTATTTTTGGTTCTCTGTGTCTTTCTTTGCTCCATCAGACAGATATTTCCTACTTGCTTTTGTGTCTTATCTATGTTCTGCAGAAGAAACAATTAACCCAAGTGATTTTACCAGAACAGCAGCTCTTTGCTGTATTTTATCTTAGTAGAATTTAATTCAGTTAGATTCATTTATCCTGTCTCTAAGTTGAACAAAAGTAAAAGAATCATGGCTTTAATCTGTTTGCTTTTACAATGAAAACTCAGGTCTGTTAGCTTTTTTCTGTGTTGAAATTCTGCATGGTTAAACAACAATTAAAAGGGAGATTAAAAACTAAGACAACAAAGAAGTATGTTTATAGAAACTGGCCCCCTAGATCTCCACTGTAAAGTACAGAGACTGCAGAATCTAAAACTAACAAAAATGTATGACACAAGCTGGTACATTAGGTACATAGGAAACTACATTGTGGAAGAGAGTAAGAAAGAGGAGATGCATAGTCCTTGGAGTTAGCTCACTGCAAAACTGATTTATATGGATAGGCTCATATGGATCTTCTCAAGGAGTCAAATCTCTGCTCCTGAGAATTCAGCTTTGTCCTCAGCAGGACAAAGTTCAGTGAACTGCTATAATCTGTGTAAGAAAATAAGCTTGGCTGGGAAATAACTTGGAAGGCTTCCTTTGTGGGAAGTACTGAGATGAAAGACTACTGTATTTTTGCAGAAGCATTTTAAATCCTTCAAAAGAATGGGCACAGCAAGAGGTTAAGAAGACAGACACTATTAACTGGCAAGTCAGTTATACAGAGGAAGAATAATGTCAAAGATTAGTACAAACACAGAAGTCACAACTACTAAATTTCAGCACATCATGATGACAGGACTACTGATTGTTTTTTAGAGAAAAAATATGTTGCAGACTTCAATCCAATTCCTCCTCTTTCCTCCAAGGCAACAGAGATCTCCTAGCACTGTGTAATAGATGTGTTTGCTGTGGCTGGGGTAAGCCACACACAGGAGAGATGCAAACATGATTTAGAGTATAGCTGCTTAATGTCCCCTCATGCCCTGGGAGGATGGATACTGAAGAGGAACTGGTCTGTGCAGAATGACTCAATTCTTCTTCTGGTGTTGCAAAATGCAAAGTAGACATTTGATTTTCCTATCACTGCTTTGGAGCAGCTCCTCTATCTGCTGGATTGCAAGATAAGAATGTGCGTGTATATGCATGCACACGTGAGATCTCTTTCATCACGGGATGAGCTCTGCTAAGATGTGATCTAACCTGAATTGCAATGTTAAAATCTGCAGGCTCCCTACCTTCATTATCTGTCTTTTTTAGAATTTGAGACTTTTAAAATCTTTTGATATGTATTCAGTAGTCTTTGTGCTGTGCATTTTTTCCATTTGTTTTTCAGATTTCTGGTGTACAGTAATTGCCTGTTTTGTCTCCTAAAAACTTAAATTTAGAAATTTTAATGAATACCTAAAACATTATTGAAGAATACAGACATGCCTGTGCCTGCTTCTCATTTTCTGGGTTGCACTCCAGTAAGGGTAGTATCAAGGTCTTCAAAGAACAGGACTGATTAAACTGAAAACTATTTTTTATATTCCCCTTCTTTTTTAATCTAATTAAACCTTTATAAACACTGTACTAGACACAAGGAATATGGCGAGCAAGACAAAGATCAAAAAGAAAAGTGTGGGATAAAATGTGTCTTTGAGCAATTTTACATGTTTTAATCCAGAGGCAAAAGGGAGAAGTTTTTTCCTCAGAAGCACCTTGTGCACTGGGCACGTGTTCAGTACCCAGGCAGCAATGTCCGCTTGCTGCCTGGGAAATCGAGGTACTTCTGCTGTCCTGGAACACAGAAAATTGATTTCTCAGTTCACTGGGGAAGAGAGAGGTGAGGCTGAACTGCTGGCCTAGCTTGTCATCTCCCTAGGGATGGAAGCACATAAAAAGGTGGAAGGAAATCCACCAGAATGCAGCAGCTGGTGCAAGGCCATTAGACTGCAATTTTCATGAGGGTGACAGTAGGCCAGGAAACCACAAAATGGCAAAGACTTGGAATAGCTGAAACAGGTTGTACACTGTTGACAATTATATTTACATGGCAATGGTGCCTACACCAATACAATTAAAAAAAAATGGTGTAAATAATCTCCAAAATAAATTATTGAAGTGATAGCTTTAGAGGCAACTATTTGCTACAGATTAATCAACTGTATAAAAATGAAATTTTAACTAGGAAAATCACAAGGCTTGAAGATACCTATCAGTAAGTAAACATCACTGCTGAATATTCAGCACTAAGTACCGCCTGATTTATGGATTTATCAAGTGCTGTGTCATTGCACATGTGAAAATGATGACATAAACCAGTCAAGGATCAAGGGAAAACAAGATAAAATGAAAACCAATAAAACATGTAGCAAATCTGCTTAACAAAGGAGGCTAGTACCAATATTCTACATTGATGACAATAGAAAATTATGCAAACATGAAGAGAATGCTATCTGTAGCTGCTCAGTCTTCATGGAAGCTCTTTTAGAGAATTAACAATTG
Organism: Pterocles gutturalis; assembly: GCF_000699245.1. Classification (NCBI taxonomy): domain Eukaryota; kingdom Metazoa; phylum Chordata; class Aves; order Pterocliformes; family Pteroclidae; genus Pterocles; species Pterocles gutturalis. Next base: position 30,298 of record NW_010112432.1, on the reverse strand, counting down.
ATAGGAAATATTAGCTCAAAGAATAAAGAAAGAATATTCTAAGTTTAAAAGTCAAAATGGTACAGAAAACAGGCAGTTTAGTTGTGTGTAAATATGAAATATAAGCAATGAGAATGAATGAAAAGAAAAGTGACTGAGGATGACTGGAGAAGGGAAGAGATGTAACAGCTCACTAGGTTGACTGCTTTGCTTTACATCTCAAGGACAGCAAGTTTTTCTATAAAATATGTAGCTGTATTTAAACTTTAATTAAACTAGTACTACTACAGCTCTTTATGGCTATTAAGATATTTTCTAAAGTGAACAAAATAAAACATATGTATTCCTTTGAATTTTTAAGTGGCCTAGAACAGAACAGGAAATATAAAGTTGACGCCAAAAACTAGCAAGAGCACCGCTGGCACCACTGACCATTTTAGCACAAAGAGTCAACAGTTGCTCATGGCTGCTGGATGCGAGGAGCACACACAGAGGTGGGAGGTGCAGCCTGAAATGCATCTTGTGCCTACATTAAGAATTGCCAAGGCATCTCTCCCCATAAAGGCAAGTCATACTGTGGAAAAGAGAAAAGGAGGATCTTTTCCTTCATAGTAGTGCCATAAACTGGCTCTGTAGTGCCAGAGTCCCAACTTGCTTTCCAGCATTTGTTCACCATAGATTTCCCTCTCTCCTCCTCCTTGATAGAGATTTCCAGCTTCTTTGTGACTGTTTCATTATTCATAGCCAGATACAATCAGAAAAATTACAAATTTAATGCAGCAGTAAACCAACTTAAACCAGGTATAACTGTCCCACTGTATCACACTACAGATTTAATTTTCTTCATGTGTAATTCAAATGCTTGTTAGGAAGCTGCTGTAGCAGTTCATATTGTTGTGAAAGTTGCAAATGAAATGCCACTACAAGTGCCATTGGCAGCCAGATGGCTCCAGTGACACTAGTTGAGTTTGAAAAGTGTACAGGAAATATAAAGAGAAACTGTGTGAATATGCCTATTAAGTGATGCCCGTGTTTCAGTTACTTGCCACTTCAGTCTTTATTGCAGGCATTGCATCACCTGTTTCCTCCAGAACTTATGTATAAATAGTTCAAGGAACATATTGCAGATAATAAAGAATTCAAAAGAGAAGGAAAAAGGTATTAAAACTTACTTCTTATTTGCTGTGTAGTGGTTCTGTTTAGGGCACTAAAGTAGAAGCAGGTGTTTCAAAATGGTGGATTTTTAAAAATTTTCCTCTCATTTGTTGTACATACACATCTCTTAAGGAAAACTATCTTGATTTGGGAAATAAACTCTAAAGGAATAGTACATAGGGACTAATTTGTCCCTTGTCGTTCCTTAGCAACAAAATTTACCATGTGCTCTCCCTAAAGGAATTTGTTGTATAAAGTATGTGCATTGCTAGGATAAAAACCCAGGACATCACATTTGCAACTGCAATTCAGGATGCTTTTTTGTTTTTCAAAACCTGCCACACATACTCTTCAGTGGGCAACGGTACAAATGCAGATATAACCCAGATACTCCAAAGCTTTACTTAGTTTTCTGGTGATTTACAGTACCATAAACTCAAACAACTTACAAATCAGTGCATCCTACTGTGTTTTAAAATAACTAGCATTCCTCTGTGAAATTTATTGCACACTTCACTCCTTTTTGTCCTTCCCATTTAGACACATAGGAGCAGTTCACGATAATCTAAGGAAAGTACCAACTATCCTCATAAATGTAAATATCTAGAATGAATTACTATTTATACTCACTTGATATAATACGGCACTTTGTTTGGCGAGATTGCCCTCTCCCAGGGGCCTTGGACAGAAGCTGTTAAGAAGAAACAAACAAATAAATAACTGCACATGTACATTCATACATACAAACATACCTAGAAGAAAAACATGGAGGTCAAGTTCAAAGCAAACAGAAAAGACAACGTTAATCTCTAGAATTACAATTTTACACTTGGCCACACTGATACAGGTCTGTTTGCTCAGTTGCCCATGAAGGCAGGAAGGATTAACCTGCTGTTCTGAAATTTCTGTCCTAATCTGAGGGAAATGGAACTCATTCAGCTGCAAAGATAAACACAAAAAAACCCTTCTTGACTACTAAGCTTACAGAACAGATACGAAGCAGAGCAAGCAACTTATCTTTCTGGTGTGTTCTTTCATAGGGATCCACCTGCTAATGTGTTTGATTGGGTTTTCTTAATTTTTTTTTTTTTTTCCTTGGGTGGTGCTTTCCTATTACTTACACAGTTTCGCATTCTTTAAAAAAGGAAGGTGAAATTAAATTTCAAAGGTACGACGCATGAAAGCAGGGAACTCTCACAGTGTGCAAGAGACACAGAATTTGAATTGCAGTGTTAGACCTCATGGAAAAACATCACGCTGCACTGCCATTGAAGTCTGTATCGTGACCCACACATACAAAAGCACAGAACTGTGTGCATTTTCAAATACAAATGCTCAAATATACATATAATCTATATACAGTCAAATACTCCTTCTTGGGACAGGAATTGATGTTTTGTTCAATGTTCAACTGGCTGTTTAGCTGAAGAGCTGTGAAGGCTAAGCTTGCTGTTCATTAAGCTGCTCTTTTCAGTAGCATGAGCTCCAGCTGTAAGATGCATACAGCTTCTCAGTTTCTGAGTACTGCTATAGCCTCAAATGGTGCACAGATACAATCTGTTACATAATTTATGGGAATTAAAAATGAATAAAAAATAGAATATCATGTAATGTTTTGATGTTAAGTACTGTAAAACAAGGAAATGTGTCCTACTTTTAACCTTATTTTTAGGTTCATACAAAACTCTTAAACATGATGCTTAATTATTCTTTTTACTGGTGAGAACATAAACTGATGTAAATGTGATTTTGGTGACTGATACAATATTTTCCATTGTCTAGAATGTGGAGGAAACCGAAGCCAAGTCATTAGACATATATTACAATTTCATTTACACTATCAATTGCTTGGTGATTTCTTTGTATGTTTTTATTCAGTAACACTAACCTGTGTGTTAATATGTTGCCCATCAAATAGTATCAAAAGGACTGCTCAGTTGCAATTTCTTACCCATGGGAATTGGTATTATCTGAGGACTAATTTGAATATGATTATACTAAATTATAATTTTTGAAAATAAAGTAGCCTTCAGTATTAACTAAAAATTGACCTTCTTACATATTTCTCTCTCAAACAATCATCAATGTTCCCAACAGGAATACCACCAAGCTACAGCTCTTCCACTTTAAGATTTGTTTTTAATCAAATTTGTTTTTAATTAAATAAAGGATAGGATAGATTGCTGCATATTTTTTGGAAGGTGCATTTTTTATGTTGCTTCTGAATTAATCTGGGTAAGACTTTTGCAGTCATAACTATAATAATTTATCTTACATATGTATCTTATATACATACACGTCTTACATACACATAATCTTACATACACTAGCTTTCTCGATACATTAGAAGAGGAACAAATACTTTGCTTTCATGAGAACTAAATGCTTTAGGAATAACAAACAATTCTGTGATGTTCTGCATAATTGGATTTAGTGTTCCTTCAAGAGATTGCTGTGAAGCTGTCTCTAATACACTTTTGCTTTCCTGGATGATTCTAGCCTTGCATAAATTTGAGTTAAAAAAATATGAGGTATTTTTACCACTATGCTAAGAGAATAATAATTTCATTTTTGGCAGAAGCCCAGAAGCTGAGAACAGCTGTTTCTTATCTCTGGTTACCAGCACAGGTTTACGATCCATTACAAAGCTAATGCAGGTAATGGACATATATATTTTATTCCTGGTTAAGACTACTTTAGCAGGCCATCTAAAAACCCTGGCTGGCAAAGACTTTTTTATATGACACAGCTGTATCTCTGTGCGCTACAGAGCTCAAGAAGCAGACATTTTCCTGTTTCCTAAGTGTAATTCAAGTGTTTTATTGTTGTGTCTTGCACAGTATAAGAATCCATTGTCATACACCCAGCTACTTGCAATGCCGTTGACTGAAATAGTACAACAAAACATGGGGCATTTTAAGAGCAAATTTGCATTTCCCTGTACTTCGTTTGCATGGATACACATTTAAATGGTTACCTAATTTGGGAGTTTTATTACTTTCTGAAATATGAGTCTTGCTTTGACTATTCAAGTTAAGTGAACAGTTTTTGATGGTAAGTCTACATCCTTATTTGTTTGCAGGATGTATAATGAAATGGCAGCATGCTGGCTCTCTGAACTTCATCAGTGTTTTAATCTATGCAGGGATCTGAATGAAATATTAAATAGGATGACAGTGTAATTTTATCTGTGTTGATATTACAAAAAACAATCTGATAAATATTTCACTTTAGCACTACAAACATAATGAAAAATACATGTATATTTACTAATAGTAAACTATTTCTCCTCCAGCTATTCAAAGAGTAAATTTAGTAAGTCCACATTTTAAAGTTACTCTCAGTGGTCCCTATTGACATAGCACACACTTCTAGTCACTATATAATGGCATGAGTGTACTTTTTCTGTTCTAGATACAAAGAAAATCTTTTGAGTCTTATTTGTCACTAGGGGTTAAAGTATTGGGAAATAGTTTTAGGACAGAAACCACGAAGTAGCACCGCCTAGTATGCACACACAATACACTGCTACATATATTTTTACATAATTAATTTTTTCTTAGAAAATTATTGTATTTTCTATATATGCAGTTCAGCATCATGATAGTAGAAGCTGAGCTCATTTATATGTTCACAATCAAGACCTGCACTACTTGCTTGGTGGCCATAGTAGCTGTAACTATGCAAGATGCTTAATTATGTTCACATTTTAATAACGCTAATAATTAAACTGATTCAGCCTAGGAACTCTACCTGTATGACTTATGTTGTTCTACCTGGCATTATCATCATTAGTATCTTTATGCAAACACAGAGCGAGGAATTTGTTTGTTTAGCCACATAAAGTTTATTCTCATACCAGTTATTTTCACTGCAACAAGGTACGGAATTGGTGGAGTCAGATAAAAGCAGGTGAGGAGGAAGAAATGATGACACAATCTTTGCACCTGGAAAGACTCTGATTCCCCAAGAATCAGTGTAAGGTACCGTAACGTTTTTCAAAGAACACGCATTGTGTACTATTCCAATTATTTTCAAATGAGACCATTATAAATGAGAAACTGTTGCTCTCCACAGACTATAAAGAGTTTACGCTTCTCTTCCTGAGAGAACATGTTAAAGCAATATTTCCCCTCCACAATCAGTTCATGATATACACTGGCAGGACGCCATCTCCAATAGTGACAGTGGCACAATAGAAGTGCTTGCATAATCTACGAGTTCTTTGAGATCCTTTGCAACGAATGTCAGTAAACATCTGTAAAATATTGTTTTTTCCCCCAGATTTATAGAGAATTGATTTCTAAAATATGTGCATTTACTATTATACTAGGTGAGACCAAAGAACAATCAGATCGCATTGTGTAGCACTGAGGTCTAATGTTGTACCATGTAGTCAAGAAACTGGTGTCAGAATATATCGACTACATGTTTTAGAAGTTACAAGGCAGAAACATCAACCAAAACCTGTCTTTTATAAGGACTACACAGCATGGGCTCTACTCTGTCCAAACCGTAGCTGGTGGTGCTGTACATGTGGATGGATTCGCAGGCAGTCTGGAGATAGAGAGCTCCTTCACAGCTTGGATTCTGCTGTTCTCAAACCCAAGCAAACACTCGCTGCTTCCCTGCAATGCCAGCAGCACTGTCTGTTGCTGTAGCACACATGCAGACATTTACTGAATATACCATTTTCAGAACATGTCTCATCAATTTGAAGAAGGGATTATTAGGTATGAAAAAGTTCAGCACATAATCAGGGCCAATTACAATGACGGTCGTTTTACAAGAGTTACAAGAGAGGCCTTTCCATCCTGCGCTTCTTGTTGGAATCTTTAGGGCCAATTTAAGATTACTACCTGCAGCCTAGGGTCAACATTACACGATACAACCTGAATAATGCACATCTTAATTAATGAACAGTGTTTCCGTAAGTTTCCAAATACCACTTGTAACATGAAATACAAAATCCATCTAATGCTCTTTTTCTTATAGGTCATACTACTGTAAAATGGCAAAAATAAAAGCATCTACTAGTTTAATAAAGAAATGCTGCATGAAACACAGCAAAGTGATGTAGTCTGTATTGATTCACATATCCCAAGTTACAGGTACTTCATATCGCTAACTCCTGTCACTCTTCAGCTTTTAAAAATAAAATCTCTAAAACTGGCTTATCAAATGCAGTCATAAAATGACATACTCAAATTGGTGGTGATTTTTATGCAAATGTAATTAGATAAATAAAAAAAACTTTAGTAAATATTCCATGTCTCATAACAAAACGTAACAGAAAAATTCTCATGTATGTATACAGAATATGCCTGTTGTACCGCAGTCCTGGAGTCTGAGGACAAAGGAACATCCTAAACTGAACACGACATACATCTCATGACAACATGGGTGCATGGTTAAATGCACTACACTTAAACTTGGCAGTGTAAAAAGTGAAGTAGTTTTTGTTTAGGCTTCACAGATCCAATGTTACTTCAAAAAGATTATAAAATATTAGAGGGAAGATTCCATCTTAACAGCATACTAATTCAGACAGTGGACAAAAGTGTAATAGCCAATAACCCATCTTTTGAGTCTTATTAAGAGTAAAAAATAACATTTGATTACTTGCAAATTATTTACTATTGCAGAATATAGGATTGTCTACCAACCAAGGATAAAATACAGAAATTAATTATAATTAATTATAATGCTATAAAAAAATAAGACAGCAATTTTCCTGACCACTCCTCCAAAAAAACTCTCTGCTTTAAAATAAATACCATACAGCATTTTTAAATTGATGACAAATGAAAACCAAAGAAACATGAGAGAGGGATTTAGAATGAATTAACTACTATTCTAAGGTATTTTTTCTTGGAAGCCTTTTTCACAAACACAAGATACTAATTACAAAGAAAATTTGCTTGCTTTCAGGTGAAGAGAAGGGGATAACATCATTATTTGAAAACTGACTTTATAATTTTGTTCAGAAATTTGTATCCCAATGTATTATAGAGGAAAGGGTCACTTAGCATAAAAGTGCACAAAGATGAAAACATAGGTGTAAAGCTGGAATTCCATAAATCCCATTTCATTATGAATCAAATATGTTATTAAGTTTTATGGAGAGATGCTCTGTTGTTTTCCTGAGAAGAAAATGCAATGGAAAATTAAAGCCCACAAGAGAAGGACTGATGATCATATGACTTGATGACATACTTTCACTGTAAAATAAATTCTACTAATTTTATTCCAAAAGTAAGAATAAAGAGATTCTCAAAATATGCCAATGCTATATTTCTCTTAAAAACCTCTAGCAGTCAGGCAGAGGCTAGCACTTACCAAAAGTTGTAGCTATGGTCATGATAATCCAAACAAGGAAGAAATGAAGACATTTTTGCATGACTTTAAGCCTGATTTAGCCATCATGCAAGTCTTGAGGCTGAATTGGTGCCTAGTGCTGCTATAAATTCACCATGGTAATAATAAAGGCAAGACTTTTTAAGAGAACTTTTTTATTGGTACTTTAATGGTTTTCTTTTTTCTTTCTTCAGAAGCACATGCAGTCATTTTGCATTTATGTGAAAGTAGAAAAAAAAAGTTTTCTAGCAATCAGGCTCTTCTAGCTAATATGACAATATTTAAATACAATAATAAAATCCCTTTGCTTACAGAGAGTTCTCAGAGTTAAGCGGATTCTTTTGTGACCAGTTATCCTCTGTCTTTATATTCCTACCTGGTGATATTTTGTATTCAAAACATTCAATGTGATATCTAAAAATATTAAATCATATATCCAAAAGACATGGATGAATGGACATGGTCTTTAATGTCTGCATGTCAAAAGTGGTATCTGGAAGACAATTTAATGTATGAAGTGAGACAGATGAGAGAAAAGAGAGAAGATGTAGCTGTTAGCACTGAAAAATAATCTATCAGGTGGATGGGTAAAGTGTCTTAAGAGTCCTAGAGCCCTGTCATTTTTAGTGTCAGATGTCTTAATCAGCAGGACTTGCCATTTTAAAGATGCCTGCCTGTGCAAGAAAGAACTTCACTAATCTGCTTTGCATAATAATCTAAGCACTCACCCAGAAGGTGAGAGATGAGAGTATTCCACTCCACTCCCAGCTTGAAGGAATTCAGACCCACACGTCCAGTTTCTCAGGGGAGTGGCTTAAATAACTGAAGGCAAACACAAGCACAGAAAGAAGGAAAAAACCAGATCCAAACCCTAACAGCTCTGAGCATATCTAGAGAAGGACAGACCCAAGTTACATAGCCCAATCCTGTGATCTTAGTTTTTATTTTTAAGCCACAATTGTCTGACATGAAATGCAGCAGACGCACTCTGATCTCTGGGCTCCAACGTCTGTAACCTTTCTGTTTCTGAATGAAAGCTGCTACGGTTGCCTCATTTCATGTTGAAGTCAGTGCTGTTCCCACTTGGAAGTCCAAAACTTAAAGGCAAATTTAGATATATCCAGTTAAAATATAGTTCCTACCACATATTTAGCAGACTCAAAAGTCTGGTACTGAGGTATCCAGGTAGCAGAAGCTTGTAGCTTGGGAAATACAAATCACAAAATGTTAGCTAGATGTAAATCAGCCTTTTAGACTTGCAAAACTAAATGTTCTTTCTGTTCCTGGTATTTCCAGGTTCTTCGCTTTGACGAAAATCCGTTTTCTCTGAGTTTGGGAACCACAAGCAGTGCCTGGGATCTCCCAGTTGTGCTTGCAGGTAATTGCCCATTATATCTGAGCACTATTTCATGCGGCCACATCACTCACGTGCTATACATACTAACAGATAGCTCATACTGGAGCTGGACAGTAAATTACAAGGTTTTCTTATGCTTTTAAAGGATGTAAGACTTTTTATTTTTCAGCACTCACAAGTAATGCACGTGAATGAGCTATCACATTAAAAATAAGATTGATGGAAGGTTGGCTAGCACAGCAAATGATATTAAAAACAATTTGACATCAATCCTACCTCTCATTTATTGCATCTCAAAAAAAAGTAATAACTGTTGTGACAAATATAGGTGGGTCCTCCAACAAGAGACAATGAATCCCATTCTTTATAAAAGGCAGCATCACAGATAAAAATAAAGAGAAGTCAAAAAAGTAAAATTATTCCAGAGGAGTCACTGAAAACTGGAGCTGGCATTATGTTTGAAATCTACAGGTACTCTTTTTCACACTTCAGTTACTGTATACAACAAATTAAGCACCATCATCCCTGAAAGGATCACAGATTTTTAAAATTACTTTGCTAAATATTTACCAGATTATCTTCACAGAATCACAGAATCACAGAATGTTAGAGATTGGAAAGGACCTCGAAAGATCATCTAGTCCAATCCCCCTGCTGGAGCAGGACACCTAGATCAGATCACACAGGAACGCATCCAGGCAGGCTTTGAATGTCTCCAGAGAAGGAGACTCCACAACCTCTCTGGGCAGCCTGTTCCAGTGCTCTGTCACCCTCACTGTAAAGAAGTTTTTCCTCATATTCAAGTGGAACCTCCTATGTTCCAGCTTGAACCCATTGCCCCTCGTCTAGACACTAGATGTCACAGAGAAGAGCCTGGCTCCATCCTCCTGACACTCACCCTTCACGTATTTATAAACATTAATTAGGTCACCCCTCAGTCTCCTCTTTTCCAAACTAAAGAGACCCAGCTCCCTCAGCCTTTCCTCATAAGGGAGATGCTCCATTCCCTTCATCATCTTTGTGGCTCTGCGCTGGACTCTCTCTAGCAGTTCCCTGTCCCTCTTGAACTGAGGGGCCCAGAACTGGACACAATATTCCAGATGCGGTCTCACCAGGGCAGAGTAGAGGGGGAGGAGAACTTCTCTCGACCTACTGACCACCCCCCTTCTGATACACCCCAGGATGCCATTGGCCTTCTTGGCCACGAGGGCACAGTGCTGGCTCATGGTCATCCTGCTGTCCACCAGGACCTCCAGGTCCCTCTCCCCTACACTACTCTCCAACAGCTCAGTACCCAACTTGTACTGGTACCTGGAGTTATTCTTGCCCAGATGCAAGACTCTACACTTGCCCTTGTTAAATTGCATTAAATTTTTCCCCGCCCAAATCTCCAGCCTGTCTAGGTCTCACTGAATGGCAGCACAGCCTTCTGGCGTGTCAGCCACTCCTCCCAGTTTTGTGTCATCAGCAAACTTGCTGAGGGTGCACTCTACTCCCTCGTCCAAGTCAATAGAAAGGAGATTATTTTTTTTTTTTGCTATTTTTTTCACACCCCGATTTAGATCATTCTAATTAAACAGCAAAACCTTCAAAATCAGTGAACTCACTCCATGGATTCACAATATAATGTCTTGCACACATAAGACGTTTATCAGCTATATCTGAAGAACTGTTGCTGTGAATGCTGGGAGCCTCTCTACCTGGCAAGGAATAAACTGAGGAGGAGCTGGAACTCTGGGGGGACTGGCAGAGGGAAATGAGCTTGGGGAAGCATGAAGGACTCATCAGAAGATCAAGGACTGAGGTGAGAGAGCCCAGCAAAAAATGTAGGAGGCCTGGAGAGAGGCAAGTTCACATGCTAGCAGAAAAGGGCCAGTTTTGGTGAAAGTGCAAACAAGGCCCAAAGCCTTGGTACAGAGACACAAGTGTATACCACCTCCTTTGTCATTACTTTTTAAACTCACAACCAGGAGACATCTGAATTATCCTGTGCCACAGTATAGATAAACACCTGGTCATATAGAAGAAGAAAGTATGGAAAGAGAAGGTCGAACTACATAAAAGAACAATAGAGAAAAATTGTCCCTAAATTAAAAATGTTACAGGAGACTTTTTCCCCCCCTTTTTCACTCCTTATCTCTCTAGCTCACACCTTCCTTCCCTCTCTCTCAGAAATAGCTATAAGAACTGCTCTTAGAACAGGCTGCAAGTGCGTAGAAATGGGGACTACCACTTGATTCCTTGCCTGCATGAGGCATGACAAATATGAGGTCCCTGCATCACTCCCCCTTTACTTTTGTGCTAGGTTTTCAACAGCCCTATGCAATTTCAGTTCCAACTAAGCAGAAACAGACAGATGATGCTGTAATTTCTATATGTGAAATAATAACAAACACATAAAAAGCATTACTGCAGATTAGCAGCTCATATTCATGTCTTCTAGATAGGAGAGAAATGTAATTCAGTCACTGATTTAATATGAATTTGACTTCAGTACCACCCTTTTTGCAGAACTACTTAGAGTTAGATCAACTCTAAAAGGACAATTTTTCATATAAGTATATAAACACAGTTGGGAGCTGAAGATCATCACTCACACCTTAAGGTAAGCAAGCATATGCGGTAGAGGGGAAGTTGATGCTGACTTTGATGAACTGATTATTTCCGGCATATAAATTAGGTATGAACTAGCCAGTAAATGGCTTATTTTCCTTTCTTATTACAGTTTGCATTGATCTTATGTGTATCTCAGCTCCTTAGATAAAAATGCTCTGTGAGTTGAGCTTATAAAATAAAACCAGAGAGCAGAATTACCATGATTCACCATTTCACTGTTGTTGCCACAGCTGGACTGATCCCACTTCGACTCCATGTGCCATGCACTGAAAGATCATTTACGAGCCATTAAATTCACCTTCATTTGACCTGCCCAATTCTGTTTGGCAAATCCTTATGTCTGACTTGTTCATCCCCAAAAGTACATGTCTAGAAACAAGACTAGTGCTAGATGGCAAAGACTCTGACACTCTCTCCTGCAGTGCTAACACTCCAATTGATGTGTTTCCATCAGTTTAGGGATGCGGCAGAGGTGGTACATGAAAAGCATATAAAAGCATGGTATTTTCCTCAGGTGCAGTAATGGTGGATGATACTGAGGAACTGGATGGCTTTGGAATTTGATGCTAATGAAAGATGGGACTGACAGATGCACTGGCAGTTTTCAGTGGCTGAACACTTATACTTGGGAAGGATTCTGTAGATATTTTTAGTGCTTCAAATACCTAATTTTTGCATGCACATGTAAGAATATGCATTTGCACGTGTATTTCCACACACACCTAAGAAAGAGAGAGAGAACAAACAAATATACAAGCCTTTTTTTTTTTTTTTTTTTTCTCAGTGATTTGGCTATTTCGAACATCAACATGTTTTCACCTAGCTCCTTTTCCTAAAGTGATTCTCAGTTGGTGAGAAGTGTCCAGAATGATTTCCACTCTTTGCTCATTCTGGTTAGTACACAGAAGAATAATGTAGTGTCTCACTAATGGTGGGTGGGCTAAAAGAGCTGACTATCATAACACTGAGCAACTTTTAGATTGATCTGCTTTATCAGTAATAATGTGGAATGGGTCTAGGACACAACTGTCGGATAAGTTGCCTGTCCACACTCAGCACTGGCACAGAACAATGACACGATGTTCAGTGTGATAATGTAGCTCAGGTCACTATAATCTCTTCCAGATTGAAATATAGGCTTGCTTAATTTACCCTTCAGATGTATTCTTTCACCAGGAACGCACTGTGTGTCATAAGAAAAAGAGACATCTGCTTACATATTACAGGTACATGACATGAATGCAACTCTCAATATATATAACTGGGTTGAATCATTGTGAGCCTGCATTGTGCTTACATGGCACATTGACTCTGGTTTTGAATTTGCAGTTCACCCCACTGAGAATTTTCAGTTTCCCATTGAGATTTTAAGTGGAAAAATGGTTAACTGATTACAATTACAATGTGGTATCAGCTGAAGAAAAGTTTGTCCTCTACCCCACAGTGAATGTAGCTGTGCAATAACAGTAACATCTATTTCTGATGTCTGGATAGCTTGTCACTCGGCATGTAGGAGACCATTATCCTGCGACTGTGTTCTGTTCTGCTGATATAATCTCTTAAATAAAGTTTTACTGTTTACTTTCCTTAATTGAAGTACAATAGAAAAGACACGGCCTTTAAGGAGCTTCACTTTAGTCACTGCCTTGGAGCTTTGAAGGTGTTTCAAGTTGTCTTTCAGTGTACTTCAAAACATCCTTGATAAAAGAGTGTACGTGGAGGTGGAGTGGGAATATTACTGGCAATTATATTTTATGCAGAGTTGTAAAAAGTTTACTTAATTGCCATCATTCTGCCAGCTTTCCCACTATGGTTTTGATCCTCTCACTGCTCTGCTAAGTGATCAAATCCTGCAAAATATTTTTCTTGCAGGTCTTATTTTGCCCCTTTTTGGAGCTGAATATTTATTTGAACAGAGAAACCGAATTTAAACTTCTTTGAATCCTTTCTGGGTTACAATCATCATAAAATCTTACAATTTTTAATATAATTTTAATTTGCTAGTCCTAAAAGGAAGCCTTCAAACAATGAAGACAAGCCTTGCATTGACAGATGCATGGACAAGCAGACTTGATACTAGCAGATATTTTTCTTTTACCCTGGGCTATATGAACTTATTTGACAGTCTTCTGCTCCCAGTAATGAAAAAAAGAAAAACATAATATAGTCTAAAATAGAAACTCACAGCAACGATAACCAGCACATGGCTACAAAAATATCAATTTACTGTGTGTGCAAGCTGTGCAAGAAAAATGGGAAATTACTCACTGGTAAGAAAATGCTGGGAAGTAGGGCCAAAATCCCTGTGAGCTTCATGCAGTTGCCTGATGCGGTCCTCAATGGCCACCTGTTAGGAGAGAAGAAAAAAAAAAATTACTCTATTCTAAACAACTATTAGCTATTATAGTCAGATAGTTTTTCCATTAGAGAACATTCTGTTTAAAATTAAGCAGGCTTCTGCAACAATCATTAACCCTCAGGGCTTAACTGAGACTTAATGTGTCTTATCCAAAAGAAAGGAGGTCAAAAAAGGTTTGCATTTGGTTTTTGGTGGTTTTTTTCCCCCTCAACTTTAACTGATGCTAGAACAAGTTGAAAATGAAAAGATGGGTAAATTGGCCTGGCTTTATGTCCCTGAAGAGAATACAACTGTTGCTTGCCAGTATTGAAGTCAGAAACTTTTCTCTATGTTAGTACTTTTACACAACTACCTCAAAAGTACTTTTTGAGAACATACTATTATAAATCAGCACATGAAAAGTTATCTCTCTTAATGTGGACATGACAACCATATTTTATCCAAGTGCTGAAATGAGGGTAACCAAAGAGCATTTGGTACAAACATTCCTCTGTTCTTTCAATCAGTCAAATCCTATCCCTTTGACCCTTTCTTTGGAAGAGCCCTTTGAAGAACATGTTGCTCCTCATGAAAACACTGCATGAAAACACAGATACTAGTTGTAAGACTGGTTTTATCTTTATCCTTGAAAATCCTAGTGGACTTAAGAATCAAGAAAACAGCTAAGAGGGGATGGTTGCTGTAAGATTCCATAGTGTAAGAATGGCATCTACCAGTAGCTTTATAGCCTATATGGTAAAAGGATACCATCATTCAGTTAGGCCTAAGAATAGGATCGGGTAAAGAAAGGAAAAATGTTTTAAATTAATGATAGAATGTTTCAGAAATGTATTAAGTAAAATAACTGATAGGAAGCAGATTCACAAAACTTAAATATTGCCTGTAAGAAAAAGTGTTGTATCAACACTGGCAAAGCAGAAGGTAAAAGTGTTTGGTCTGGTTTTTAGTGTCCTAATTGTGAGATACATTACAAGGGAACAAATAGGTTGTATGAGTAAAAAGCAATCCATATTTTAAAACTTTATTGGTTGGTTGTAGGAAGGTGCAATTGTATGATAACTGGGCATGATTCAGTTAGAAGGGAAAAAAAATGACAGAATCAACTCTCTGATATGGCAGTGTTTGTTAACCCCTAGCCCCCAAAATCTTGTTTCACTAAACACAATAAAAATTTAACATCAGGTCATGATTTCTTTGCTTACAGTTTCAAAACTGACACTATGACGAAAAAGCCCCTCTTTCTTTCCTCAAGCCATTTTTCAGATGCTTTTCCTGCAGCTTCCTCCGTTTCTATGCTTCTTTTCTCCTCTGGCTTCCCATACACAGACATGATCAATGTGATTTTTTGATAGTCCTTGTTGACCAGCACCTCCCCACATAGCTCAGCTACTAGCATATCATCATGTAGCCTCTGTTCTTACTCCCACTGCTTTCTTAAATTCAGAATTGCTCACAGAGCAACATTTATACTGGTAGGTTTAAGGCAGGCACATGCTGGCTCAGTCCTACGATGTGTGCTTTTCTGTTTAATCTTGCTGATTCCTTAGATAGACAAAACTAAGCCTAGGAAGAGGCTGAATTCAGGATGACTTCTGAAACTGCGGATAGAAGAAGGCTGGATAAAGAACAATTTAAGCCTAGAGTGAATTGCATGGACAGATGTTCTGTTAAACAATGCTTTGTACTAGGGACTGGCTTTGGGTTTGAGTTCACACCTAATTCACAGCAGAGATACAAGCTAGGGAAGTCTGTAAGTGTCTAGAAACCAATGATAGGGCTGCTTCTGGTAATCAATATAATTAAGTATAGAAGCATAAACTAATGTGATATTTTTAATCAAGAAGCGGCCTTTCAATGAAGACTAGGAAGATAATCTTAAATGTACATAAAACAAATGCAAGTAAATAAAAAATACTGGAAAAAATGTTAAAGGAATTGTATATACTCTTTGGAATCCTCTTAAAATAGACCTCATAACATACCTATTTTGTCATTAGGACATTATTGGTACGTAAAGAAACATAAGGCTCCTCCTTTAAATTATTACTCACTTTTCAATAAGTCAGCTAGGATGGAAGAAGACCTTTCTGTCATGCAGAATCTCCAAAGAGAATGAGAGCTCTACAAATACACAGCAGGGAGCAGTGTTTCGTACGGGAGAATGACAACTGGCTTGTGGTCAGAATAGCGTATGAGAACCCTTTGGCATGTGTGACCATGGCCAGCTCACAGCCCATACAACTTCTTTGAGTGTGCTAAAACTGAGAATTTCAATCACTTCAAAATATCCAGGTGAGTTTTGAGCTACACAAAACCATTAAACTGAGATTTTTAGCTATATATGCACATCTAGCAAAATGAAATACCTTACACTCTTCAGGGTAAACTTTTAAACTGAACAGCCTTGGATGTGAGCCAGGAAATACCTCTGTCTAGAGGGAGATTTTGTCAATACAGAGATTAATAAAACATGGGGAAATATTGAGTATTCTCCAGGAAATATCACCTAAGAACACAAAAGGTTATTCTATTTCACTCCTAGGAAATACCACTTATTGATGTATTGGTGTACTACCTTCTAGGTGGCAAAAGATGAATTCACTGCTGATGGTAGAGCAAGGAAGATTATTGCAATTAGTCTCTATGAATTTTACCAAGACTAAGATGTAAATGATAAAATAACAGAATTTGAACTCACAATAGCTGATGTTATTGTGAACAATAAAAAAACCCTACCTGAACAAACAATGATTACTTAAAGTCACAGAAGAATGTGTCTCTGATCCAATAAAATCAGAGTTGGATTTGGCTTGGTGGCTTACACCCTAACTACATGGAGAAGGAGAATCATATCCACCTAAGTCTTCATAACCAATCTGTAATTTCTGAAAAAATATTCCCACTGGTGTGTAATTTTTTTTTATTCACTTTCCAAAACAAGACATAGGTAATTCCCAAATTTTAAATTTTGTCTTGTTTTCTTCCAAGTCAAGTGAAACAGGTTCCTCCATAAGCACAAACAGTATGCTATGTATTTCTTCATGCTACACTCTGAACCAAGTGCAGTTTTCCTTACAACAAAATGATATTGTGAAAAACTGGAGCTGTGTTTGAAGAAAAAAGCAAAATTTTCAACCAAATTCAAGCATTAATTTTCCTTGCTTTAAATGGAGGAAAACATATATACTGTTAATGAAGTTTTGCAAATACCCCTCCTTTCATGTCTCAATAGCCAAAGGAAAAATACGTCTTCTGACTTCAGTAGTCTCTTCATACCTGTATCAGCTTAGCCAGACTAATATGCAAAGAAGTAATAAAGACACTGTTACCAGTACATAACATGCAAGATGGGACTGTGGATTGGATTTGGGTATCTTTTAGGTAAAATTCTCTACAGTAATGTTACTAAAAAAAAAATCAGTAGGTGGATTTCTAAAAAGTTGGCTATTGCTTTATCTGAATCAAGATATGAGAATTTGGTTTTAACTGACCAAAAATCTTTCTATATCTGATTTTGACTTAAAAACAAGCATCAGGATTTCCTGTAATCGGGATACTTGAACTGTTGTTTTTCTTCACTGGGAATGCATGCTTGAAGAGACATGCATTTTCATTATTTATTTAATCCATTGTTTTACATAACAATTATCTTCTTTCAACCATAACAAATGAAAGAGCCAGAGCAGTGCAGTAAATATATTTGAAGCTGAAGATAGTAATTCTAAAAATCCTATATTGATTTTAAGTGATATTGACAGGGAACATAAACAGCTTCCGTTAAACAAATGCATGAATTAAAAAAAATGTTATTTAAAGTTCCTCTCCTTTAAAGACTTTGAAAATATTTGATGAAACAAGTTCTGTTTCCCATCATTTGAATGCAGCCATGTAAACTGAATATATAATCAGGTTCACATAAACAAAGTACAGCAACAACAAAAACAAAGCTATGTCATGTAATTGTTAGGAATAGTTTGTAAGTACCTAACGTAGAGGTTCAAACTTGGAAACACTTGTTATAACAGCTCTACTGAAATCAGAATTAGGATTGATGGATTTGACTTGGCTCTACTACTAAATTCTCTCTCTTTTTTTCTTTTAATGTTTTTCTGGGTTTTAACTGAGAACATTTTTATTACATCTAAAGCATTCTTTTTTGTTTATGTCCACATTGCAAAACAGGCCTAGATCAAGGAAAATGAAATTGATTCTCAATATTTACCACATTCTCAAAAAGTACCTAACACCAACTATTAAGGTGTGCTGGAGCTGCTGAGCTATTCAGAAAGATGTGATGGAAGAAAGAGGCACACCCCAAAATACTGAGTGGCCTCAGCAAAGAGCTATAAAAATGGTCCCTCTCTCGATCCAAGAGTTTTGTATTATTGGATGTGAGAATTCCATTCTGGGACAACATAATACTCAGTCTAGGTCTATAGCACTGTGTCTTAATCCTGCCCCAGTCTTCCCACAGCTTTGATGTTCAACTGAACACATTCAGTAGAGGAAACTACCTCTGGGGTGCTCACCTCCTGGGCAGATAATCTCTGACCACTAGGCTAAAATGTACTCTACAAAATGAATGGCTCCAGCGCTGTGTGAGTGAAGGTGACTGGCTGAATACCTGTTTGTGCTCAGCACACTTAGAGAATTCACACTCAAACTTTTCAAGGAATTTATACAAAAAAAAAAAGTCTTATTTGTGAATCTTAAATGGTCACAGACAAATGGCCAACAAAGCTAGTGATCATATGTAGTGAGAAAACATCAGGCAAACAGGGAATGTTACAGGTGAATATGTGAATGCCTCCACCCTCATTAGCATTGAGGCAATTCAGAAAGAGACTTCTGTGGGTTCCAAACACTAATTCAAGAATCACACCTGAGTTATAAGTCAATTAATTTATCTCTCTCAGTCCTCTGTTTGGACATACCCTCTCATAATGACGAAGAACAAGGCATGCAAAAATACTAAAATGTTAGGTATCTATTAAACACTGTTCATGTATCTCCCTTCTTGATATATTCAAATAATGTCTCTTGCAGTGCCTCTTAAAGACATCTAAAATGCAACTGTGTTTGGCTTTGCTGGCCAATATGAATGGTAAATGGTCAAATGCACACTCGTGAGCAAAAAAGCACAAACACCTACTGTCATCCTGTATGACACCACAACAAACACATCTTTGCTATACTATAGCACAGGTTAGTTCAACTGCTGCCATGCTAGTGAAACAGCTAAAAAGATGCATTATACACTAACTTCTCCCTGCTTGAAAGCATTACTATCTTGCAAAGATTATTTATTGTAAAAAAGATTTAATAATTTTCTTCTCATTCTAATTTTTAAACTCCAATTACATTTGTAATATTTACATTTTTCTCAGACTATTTGATAAGCAAGGAAATAAATAACCTTATTACAGAAACAGGGGTTAAATTAGCATCCTTTAGCCTCTTGTAGTGCGATCAAGGTCATTGAAAGTAACTGTTGATTTTCTCCTAAAAGACTAGGAAGAGATGTTTCAGAAGAAACAACATGTAGAACAATGAATCAAAACCCATTCTGTTGATGGGATAGTTATTTGTTTGCATTCACTTAAAAAAAACACAACATACCCCACCCCCAAACCCCAAAACAACTCTGCATGTGACACCAGTGACAAGATTATCTGAAAAGTCAGTGAAATTGAAAAACATGAAACTAGCAAATGGAAAGCCTATACAATTGTATAACACATATCTTTGCAAGTTAGATATCTTCTGACCCACCCTGGTTTATTTCTAGATGGATATCTTTAGAAATATCTTAATCTGTCAAGCATAGCAAAGCATTAAGTGGCTTTTTTTCTTTCTGGGTTTGCTCTGCACACTTTATTACATGCCTGCAACTTCTAAGTTGACTTTTATTCTTTCTAGAAAAAATATTTTCTTTTGTCTTTTATGCTCATGGAAATGAACAGTAGCTTCTACTACCTCTATTTCTAAGCCAAATCATGCTGTCATTGAAAGGAGTTAATATTGTCTTCTGCTATTTTGATAGGCTATTAACACTATAGTGGAAAAATTTTTTTCAGTTCTCCCTCTTCCTGAGTCATCATTACTAAGTCTACTGACATGCTAGCCAAGTACTAGAATTTAGACATAAAGTGTTGAGAAAATTTTTTTTCTTCCTCAAAAGAAAATTAAACTTTTCCTCATCAGGTTTCACTGAATGTTCTCACTTCTGAATAAAATACACCAAATATAGGCAAATATTAGAACACCTCTTAATCCACCACGAACACAACTTCAAAAAGGGAAGAGGGAATAGGTTTTGTTAAATTCTATTTTGTCTAATTACTTCACTTTCTATTTTAAGATCATCGACAGAAGAGCAGGGAGGTCAGGTAGATGTCACCTATCCCACTCAGTGCTATTAGACATTTACATTTGAGCTTAACTTCTTCAAATTGTTATTGATTTGAAACACAGCAACAGCATAAACTCTTCTGAGGTCAGAATAATATCCTTTTTGTAAGGGCAACTAAGGGCACATGCAGCACAATACACAGACACTAATTACATAATTGTGCTGCCCCAAATATAGGCAAATTATATGAAGGTGTGTGAGTAACAATTTTTACTACTTATTAACATGAGACAGCAGCAAATGAGATCCCTAGTTAAAAAATGCAAAAATACAAAGAGTTAAAACTTAAACAATTTGAACTTAAAATTGTTGAATTATGCATTGAATATGCAGGGGATTCTGAGGAAAAATAGGAAGAAAGGAAGGAAAAGAATAGAAGATTCTAATCTAAACAGCTATATTTAGTACAGCAGCAAAATGATACACAATCTCCTTTTTCAAAATCTGCTTCACCAAAGGCTGTTCTGATGAAAAGAGAAAGGCAATTTTCTGTATTAATAAGCATGCATACATACAATACTTATTAAAAAACCACTTCTTTAATTCCCTCACCATATTCATAGCATTTCCACAGCCTCCTGACCTTGACTCCAATCACATCCAATTTGACTGCATATCAAAAGAAACTGGTTTCTACAAGACACTCTTTAATGTCACCCAGCAATTCTCCTCCTAAGAGCTGAAAAGCTTCTTTATTTTCTCCCACTGACTCAGAGCTGCCAAAGCAGTACTAGGCTGTTCTTTACAAATCAATAAACAGGAAGATCTGATCTACTCTATGTCCAATAACTACTGAATTCAGCCACTCACTGTTCCTTGCATATTAGGAGATAAGGATGGATTTAAATAAGCACATTTTGTGCTGTTAATGAGGAACAGCCAGGGAAAAGGCAGTATGGTCGTTGTTCTCAGCTGCTGAACTTCAGATTTAAGTCTTGATATTTGCTGAGTTGAAAGCACAGGAAAGGACACAAAATGGCTATCTTTTTGTTCCGTAATCTGAAATATTTTTAGAGTAAAAATTGACATTATATATGCTTATTTTCCTTAAAAATGTTATTTGCATGCATTTACAACTGTTATAAAGACTAAATTCAAATTCTAAGATTTCTGGGTCATGATAGGACTGTACACTCCAGCAGACGGAAATCTGAGTGACCTCATGCAATTCTGCTTTCAGTAAAAAAAATAAATTCTAAAATCTAGTAGGATACCTGTACTGTACCTTGACTGCTTTTTTTAATCTTCAGATGAAACAAAAGAGTAAAATGTAATAAAAATTCAGGAAACATCTTAAAGCCCTGGGCACAGAGCCTTAGAAAACAATAAAATAAATAACAATCTTGACTTAATATGTCTACCATGAATAATCAGCTGTAACTTCTTAGGCTTTTGTTTTATAATCCTAAATCAGTGAACTTCAGGCTTTGTATATATATATGCCTAAGGAAAGAAAGTTAGGTCTTATGGTTTAAATAACAAAAACATTCCTATTTAGAGGGGATAAAACACTTGTAAACCCTGTGAAATCTTAAGAACAAACATCTTTAGGAAACTGTTATCTTAGAAAATATTACTTGCTTTGTTTTGGATAAAACATATTCTTTCAGAGAGGCCTGGCATTTGACATCTCCATTGCTCCTGTAAGGGCCATCACACATGCTGGTGGGGGTTCTGCAAGGGAAATGGCTTTCGTGCCTCTGTATGTTCCTCATTTCTATTCATGCACTTCTTTTATGTACAAAATACTTTACAAAACAGATAGGAGCTGAGCATGCACTCGGCCTTTTAAAAGTACAAGAAATTGCTGTGCAGTCGTCCATTCTTGAGCACTTTATTAACAAAGGTTTAAAATTCTTGACTTTCCAGCCACATTAATTATATTTTAATGTTGCATTTTGCATGTAATTAAATCAATCTGAACTATTTTTCTGCAAAATTGCTTGCAGAATTTTACAGTATGCAAGGAAAGTCATTTTACAAAGCATGGTAACTAGGAACTATTTTTTCATAAAACAGCAATGAACCACTTCAAAACTTTTCAGTTTACAATTTACATTAGCTTCAATTGACATCCCTCACTAGATTCCACTCCAAGTGGGCTGTGGCCTGCCTAACCATACTCTGTACACTTGGACAGTGTCTCTATATTCCTTACAGATTACCTGTCTATGCTTCCATTTTCTGTATTTTTTTTTTTTGAGTTTTGCCAGGAGCTCCTTGTTCATCCATACAGGTTTCCTGGCAATTTTGCCTGACTTTCCTGCTCCTCAGGATGGACCAGTCCTGAGCTTGCAGAAGGCAATCCTTGAGTATCAACCAACTTTCTTGGACCTCTTTTCCTTCCAGGGCTTTATCCCACAGAACTCTTCCAAGCAGAATTGTAAAGAGGATAAAGTTTGCTCTCCTGAACTCCAGGCTTGTGGACTCACGGTCACTGCAACCAAGACTGCCTTTGACCTTCACTTCCCCAATGAGCCCTTCCTTGTTTGTGAGTATGAGGTCCAGCAGAGCATCTGCCTTCATTGGCTCCTCTATCAGTTGTGTCAGGAAACTGTGATCAATGCTAACCAGGAACTTACTCGATTGCTTATGTCCTGCTGTGTTGTCCCTCCAGCAGATAATCAGGCTGGTCCCCCATGGCAGCCTTGGTCTGGGCCTGTGAACATGAGGCTACTTCTAGGTGCCTGTAAAAGGCCTCAGCAAATTAACTGTTCTTCCTGGTCAGGTGGCCTGTAGCAGACACCCACTACAATGTCACCCATAGAGGTCTGCTCCTTAATCCTTGCCCACAAGTTCTCAATCAGCTCCTTTTCCATCCCCATCTTTCCTAGTTTAAAGCTCTTCTTTATGTGTCTTCTATACAGCATCATAAAATAGACTCCATAGACCTCTGACTATGCAGACATATAGGTTCAGTGATTTCTGTCCTGCCTTCAGCATAAAGGTGAAACTAGATGTACTCTTAGTTCTGTATTGTAAGCTGGGAAAAAGAGAAAGAAAAATGTATATGCTACCCTGAACCTCTGGAGGCTTATTGAGCTTAAAACAAATCTAACTTTGATGCAGTTTGATATTTTCAAAGTCAGTGGGAAGTGGGAGCCTGCAACTAGGGACAGAAGGTTTTCTGTAGTAAGTAAAACCATCTAGTATGGGGCTCAGCATGGCATATATTCTTTCTGAGGTAAAAATCTTACTTTCAAGATCAAGGTACCTGCACACTATATGCTTTGAAATGTTTCCACATAAAATTCTTCTCATTTTTTTTATAACCGTCTATCTATCCTGCAGCATTACTCATCATCCATAAGACTTTTAGGTGGTATACTGTGATCATCTCTAGGCACCATAACCAAGAAACATGTACATGAATTGGAGAGAGCCTCAGGAAATGAATAGGAATGATGGTGACCTACAACGAAAGGTGGAGTGAGCAATTGCAGTCAAAACTGAGGAACAGGTCTTAGAAAATCAGGAAACAGGGAAAAGTTCTCCAGCACATCAAAGACTTCTCCAGAATAATCCTGTTCTCCATGATCTCATGACTCTAGATGTCTGTCAGTAAGAATAATGAAGAACTGGAAGACTGTTCTTCATTAATGTCTTCCTCTTCAGATATTCTTGATCACAGGTCAGACAATATCTGCTATGAATGACTTGGGTACAGCTGATTCTGCCTTGAACACAATTTGATATTACTAAGTTTTATATTATTCAATGGAGTCACCTGAATCTGAAATTATAGTTACAGGCCTCTCTTTTCCTCCTATGAATGTATAAATTTCTGCTTTGTCAGTGGTATTAGATCTGATTTAATTGTGCTAAAAACACAGGGTATTTGGAGGGTTCTGGATTATAGATTAGGATGAGGGCTATTTATAAGAAAATAATTCTGTCATGTGCCTTCCATGTTATTTACGTTAAATGTCACATGCAGCCTATATATTAAGATACATGCTTTTCAATAATTTTGTTGGGAAATAAAGGAAATTAGGAGAAATCTATTTTTCAAATCTTCAGAGGAATAGAAGGGGAATTCCTTCAAGTACGAGCCCTATTTTTTCACCTCTTATGCAATGTGCTCTTGTACCAAATTTAAGGGAAATCCCAGTTCCCAAACACAGAAATTAAGATTATTGGAGGGGAAGGGGGGATGGAATGCAGTCTAATACAAATTATTCCTAAAATTGAAGATATGTACAATTTCACACATAAAGTTCATAATGTTTCCAGAATTGTAAAAGGTTATTAGGATGTTACACTCATAAGCGTCTCCCATATTTTCTGCAAATCTAAAATGATGATGGTCACCTCCACTGAAGGCAAGGGAAACACAGGTGATTTGATAGAAGCTAAATTCTACCTTTTCCCTCCCTCTTAATCCCCAGGCAGTCTCATCAATTCTACGTACAGATAATTCCTCAACCATTTTAAATCAAGTAGGTTTCAGCAACTTAAAAAAAAAGGGAAAAAAATGTAAGACACACTACTTCAAAATATCAAATGTAAAATAACTCCATTCTGAGGTTTCTGTGACTGATTCCACAAACGTGATACTTTTTTCTCTCACATTTCTACCTCATGTGAGTTTCAAGGGGTGCATTCTTATCTCTTCAGTCACATTCGTACTAAATAGCATCTTTCTCCACAGGAAGTCTTACAGATTTCACTGACACTATTAATGGAAAAAGTAACTGTTTTGCATGAGTGAAGGCATCTGTATTGGGATAGGAAACAATAGAAAATATCAGCTCCAGTGAGAAATCTTTATAAAAGATGTGATAGGGATTAAACTTGCTCTGTCAAATGCTAGAAAAGCAACTTGCATCATGGCAGCACAGGGCATGACCTGCAAAACCTGTCTTGAGGCCAGTAACATCTCCCATCACTTAAGAAAAAAGGTGGTACATTTAGATTTCAGGTACATCACATCAGAACACATTTACATTCTTGTGATGGTTCTTACAATAGCATACAGGTGCCTCAGAGGTAGAAAAAAGTTTTGCAGGGCTGCGCTGATGTTGACACCACCTGTTATCTGATTATTCTATTATCCTCACTCAAAAATAATGTTCAAACATTTTGTAATAGAAATAGGCTAAAACATTAATTACGATACTGTTGTTGCTGAAACATTAGTCTTTTTAGGCTCTAACCATCTACTCTTCCTACCCTAACAGGGTTGTTTGATAGATGTGTTTCTTTTAGGCATTGTCTCTTCACTTTTGTGGCATGCAAGGAAAGTAGCATCAGGTCTACCAGAGTTACGTCTCCTTAGGATACAACTGTAAAGACATAAAAAACTGACGCACTGCTGTGGCCTTTTTTATTTCTTTTGCTTCTCTGCTGTAATACTGTTATTTCTTGTCAGTATATTTTCTACATTTTTGAATAAGATCTGCTTCGTGTTTTGTTTAAAAATATTTCTAAACAATTTAAAATCCATTCTTCTTATTTGTACTTTATTTGAAAATGCTCTTATCAATGTTTTACAATCCATCCCTGAGGTAAAGCCCTACTGTCTCTTAAGAAGCATTTAATGTGCTTTTTTTGCTTTTTTTTTTCCCTCTATTTTTTTTCTCTCATTAAACTAAAAAAAAAAATCAATAAACTCATGTTGCAATGAAAATGTCACTTGTTTCTGAAAGGTCAGGTAATGTACATAGTTTTTCTGCCAAGGGAAATGTATCTTTGGTGACTTAGGGAACTATAAGTAGAATGTTATGCAAGAAATGTTTTATTTTATAGCTGCCCCAGAACATATGCCTGCAATTTCCTGTATCAGTTGAGCATCATCAGTGAAGATTATTCTTTTATAGTTCTAGTTACATGCTCACACTATCATTGATCTTTTATCATATTAGTTTTATTGCTCCTTTTCCCCAGATCTGTGAATTTCCAATGCCATTACTAGCATTAGTTTTGGGAATAAGTGTTCATCACTGCAAGTAAGAAGCTCATAGCTTGGACCTGTATTTTATACAGGTTACTTCTAAAAGAAACAAAAGCTTCATTCAATATCGTCTTTACTCAGCACTGCTTTTAGCTGATTACCATTCTGAAGTTTTTTCTTTGACCATCTTCAGCTCCCTTCCACTTGTATTGCCCTCTGACTTCTCTGGGATTATCATTCCATCTGTATTCAGGAAACTTCAATTTTCAGACCTGTTTTTTTCCACTATTTTTCTTGTCTCGTTAATTTGTTGTTGACTATCTTCATTCTCTTTTATCATTTCAATGCACACTTCCAAACCCATGTCGCTACCCCAAATGCAGTGAAAATACGTTTTCATACATATGTATTAAAACTCAAATAATGTTTATAAATAAGAGCTGAAGAATTACTTAGGCTGAGTATGCTGCTACATATGTAATACTAAGCCAAAAGGTATACAGAGGAGACTAAGTGAGATTTATCTATCCTAAGTCAGGAGTCCTACGGTGAGACAACTAAATCAGCCTTCCTTGATCAGAAATGAAGAGAAATATGTATCTTCTGAGAAAATTCAGCCCATACTAAGACAGACACCTCAGAATAATCCTCTAAAAATATGACTTTTATAAAGTCTAATTTTCCTAAGTGAGTTCGCATGCAGACAAGGAGGATTCTTGGGAAGACTGACAGAAGGAAGGCATGGAGGAAGAGCAATATAGGAAGGCACAGGAGAAGATGAAGGGTAAGACAAAAATGTTCTTTACTGGGGTCAATATAAGGTAATAATGCATAGTAATCCCATCTCTTCTCTTTCATATTTTCTGCTCTCTCCTCTTTTTCCTCTTTCAGAGTTAGAGTTAACACCAGTAGTGATAGATCTATTCACTCTAAATAATTCTTAGTTCCAAAACTTCCCCAAACAGATCACCTAATTGATTTCCTTTTTAGCAGCCCAGGGTGAAACCAGTAAGATGATGTCAGTAGGAAGAGTTTAATTACAGTGTGATCTATTCCCTTCATTTCCTTGTTTCATCCATATTCTTACAAATGGCAATCTCAAGAGTATAGTACTCTGTTTCAAGATGTATTAAAATTACTTGCTCAAGCAAGTGCTGACACAACATGAAAAGAAAAGCTTAATTTCATGAGATTACTGACTGGACCAATTAGACAAACTTTTATTGTTTTTGTCCAATGTACCTTTTGAAGATGGCCTCTCAGTCTCAATGACTTCTGCAGAATGTTCTATATCCCAGCAGCTGCTCAAGCTTGGGAGCATCCATAAGATAAGTGCTTGATGCTCCCTGTTATCTGACACTTCTTTGTATACAACTACAGGTCCTGATTTTGCACAAAAGCCTCTTTTTCTCCCTGGGGAAAATGTGCATATAGCACACTGAAAGATAAGAAAATGACTCTAGGCAAATAACAGTTCAAATGGAAACAATTGCTGATAGGATTGATACTACACTGATTGAAGATAATGGTAAAACTCCTATAGTAGTGTAATATGACTTGTGAGAGGAGCTGTCTGCATCCTGCAGCTCGTCAAAGTCTATATATTTATGCTTTCTAATCTGTGAGTTAAATTCAAGTGTCATGAAAGCAAAATTTAAGTTATACATAGCCCATACTGGTACAACATACAAACTCTTTCGAATTTAACCTGGAAGGTACATTCCCTTATTTCCACCACTTAATCTATTTGAGAAGAAAAGATATTAATAAAAAAAAAAAAGAAAGATACCACATATTTACGGGGAATGTAGGATGGTGTATAATGAAGGTTGAGTTATACTCGCATGAAGGATCACAGTGTGTGCATGCATTCAAGAAAACCATCACTTCATATATGTTAAAAAAAAATGCATTATCATATAGTGCACTTGGTAAGTGCCATAAATTTTTTTCAAGCAATTCCGGTAACATTACATGCAGTCTTCTTTTTAAATGTGTTGTTACTAGCCCTCTCTGCAAAGCTGAATACCCTATTTACCACTGTTAATCTGTAAAGGTCTCAGATGAAACTAGAATCTTCGAAAAAAGCTTTGTTCAATCCCCAGATCTATCCACTTCACAGATTCAGATCCTCCCAAGAACAGAGGGAGGGTTCTTCCTTCCCAGTGGAACAAAGCTCACATCCCTGCAGGAGGCAGTGGCATTAAAGAGATGATATTTTGTATTTCCAGGAAAACTGTTACTGGTCTGCGCTGGTTATTGCCATTTTAGAGACTTCATATTAGTGCAAACATTAAACATACCTTTTTTGCATATTGGTTCAAAAATCAATGCAACAAACTCTGGAGCATAAATATCATGGTAGAGTTGTTAAAATGCATTTATTGTCTGCACAGCTTCAAGTATGAAAAATAACCTTTAACCTCAAGATAGTAAGTCACATTTTGAAAACTGTTTTGGTTGTTTATTACTGAATGCCATAAAAAAGTCTCTTACCACCTTATTTTCACTCCCATTTGTATTTTATCACTCTTTTTTTTTCCCACAGGTAAATAATTTATTTGTGTTTAGGCTTGCCTTATTACTCGTTTGTTTCCAAGAGCAGAGAATTGGGAAGTTCTAAGAATAGAAGAGATCTTGAAGAATTAGGACAGCAAGAAAGATGGAGATCCTGAAGTGAAGCACCGCTGAAGGGGAGCGCAATGGAACCTTTTGTGAAACAAGGAGTAGTAATAAGAGAGAAGCAAAGATAAGATTTCCAATGCAGTCTGAAGCCAGCCTCAAAACCTGAATTTCCAGTGTCTGTATAGCAGCACCATAAAATACCCTGGACAGGCAGTTTATTTGACATTTACAAAACTTTAGTTTACTAAATCAGAAAGCCGTTCTGAATGTCTAACTTAAAAGTTATTGTTATCACAGTGACAAGTTGACACATGGCCTTTGAGTTAGGCAAATAAATGAAAAAAATGAGCATTCTGCTGAAAGAAAAAAATCTATTTATGAAAGCCTTAATCATGAAGGACTTGCTCAATAAAGGATTCTACAAGACAAAAAAAAAAGTAAAACCATTCTTATAACTTATAAAACTTAAGTGAGCTCTGTGAAAGGTCTTCATTATTTCTATAAAATGCTTTTAAAAATCAGTGAAAGAGCATCTTAAAACCATGCGTACAGTTTAAGAAATAAGGATGGACTTGATACTACTTTCAGTAAAACTGATAATGAAGCTGCTATTTGCTTTAATGCTATGAGATCAGATGCCTATTTTTATATAAAATTTCATTAATACTTCTAAGATTGAAATTTATTTTCAGGGATTACAGAAAGTAAAAAAGAAAACCCCAAAACAACACCACCAATATATCACAATAGAAATGGTCACCTGCCCATTATGTAAAGTTTTTGTAGGATCATCTAATCACAAAATCAAATGAATGCCATTAAAATTAGATGAGTAAGCCCATTGTCTAAAAGATAAAGAGGGTTAATGTATCAGGAGGGCTAGGATTTCTAAAAAGAAATCTGAAGGCAGAAATAAGTTTATGTAAGCTTTTTGACAAATTATGTCAAATAAGAATAATCAGATCATCTGTAAAAAGCAAATTAAATAATATTTGTTCAATATACTATTTGCTGCAATGAGTTTATACATTTGAATGAGGCATGCAAAGGAATTCCATGCAGCACTGAGTCTTGTGTAACTTTATTTAGAAATTATTAACCTGCTCCAACAGCTCAACGTCCTTCTTGCCTTGGGGGGCCCAGAGCTGGACACAGTACTCCAGCTGGGGCCTCACGAGAGCAGAGTAGAGGGGCACAATCACCTCCCTCAACCTGCTGGCCACACTTCTCTTGATGCAGCCCAGGATACGGTTGGCTTTCCGGGCCGCGATCGCACGCTGCCAGCTCATGTTTGTTTTTCATACCAGTTCCCCAAGTCTGTCCCCTGCTCTCAATCTCTTCATCCTGGGACAGTATTGGTACTGGGGATTGCCCTGATCCACATGCAGGACCTTGCACTTGGTCTTATTGAACTTCATGAGGTTTGCACGGGCTCACCTCTCCAGCCTGTCCAGGTCCCACTGGATGGCATCCCCTCCTTCTAGCATGTCAACCACCACACAGTGGTGCAGTCAGTCAATATAAAAATAAAAAAGTAAATATATA